>NC_142771.1:44595023-44667523 GCF_988280905.1 Pimephales promelas
ACATTCTCAACTAACTTAGTTAATTTCTATTACTTTCTATGTTACTTTCTTTTGAGCGGTGAGGAGCAAATGCTTCTTCATCGTAAATGCTTCTGATTGGCCATTGCGTTCAATAAATCAACACATATGTCTGTGATTGGTCTCATCGCTGCAGTCATGTTATAAAAAGAAACTGCCATGTAAATCATTTCTATTTTGTTTTAGTTGTTCTTGTTGCTTTTCTGGAACAGATGAATACAAATGTATTAGTTTTTATTTGTTTTATTCATAGATATTTCTAGTTTGCAGGAGTCCCGCGAATCGTCTTATTCTCCCGCAATCCGCACACACAGAGTGAATGCATTACCGCTCGCACTCGGCCATCAGATCTAGAGTCGCGCCACGGTCTGGTACGTTGGGAGTGCACGTCAAAGAATCTAAGCTCTAATGATCATGTTAACTATGTCTGAATTTCCACCACGTCTGTTTTTGAATCAACTGTTGAAATGTAGATTGGGCTACTGCCGACGGTGTCTCCCTCCAAGCAATTTACTAGTGTTGCCATAGGGACGCTTCGGCTTTTGCCACCCGGAAAAACGTCTATTGTTGTGACATCATGGTGAATTGTCATATTACTAGAGAGTAAAAGCACAGTTTACAATCATGGGTGTTTCTTGTATTGTAAAGAGCTGTGACAATAAGTCAGTAACAATAGAATAAAATACAGGGAATATATTTGTGTTTCAATTCACAATATAAGCAGCTGTTTACCTTGACTTTAGCCTGTAATGTTAGGTTTAGAACATGATGTTATCTGTTCTGACATACAGTGTTTAAGCATTGGACAATTTGGCAGTAAACATCCATTGTTTTGGTCTTGTTTGAGCTTGAGTGTAAAAGAAGTTCAAGCATTTTAAATTTGTGTTTATTGTATGCATTGTGTGTTAAAGCAACAAGAAATGTGTTAATAGTATAGCTTACAGAGTCGGATGTAGTGCTAACTGTGTTAAGAGTTTTTGGAAAATTGCTAAAAGTATTAAAAACTTTGTCATGGCGATTGTAAAAAAAACCTGTAAATATGCAGTCATCTCAACCTTAAAGGGATACTCCACCGGGTTTTCATATTAAACTATGTTATTCCCTTAATTAAGACGAGCTGATGCATACCTCTCTCGTCTCGGTGCGTGCAGTCAATCGCTCTGTATTGCCGCAAAACTATGTTAGCACTTAGCTTAGCCCAGTGCATTAAATATGGGCCAAAAAGAGAATCGACCAAACACTTCCTCGTTTTCCCTATTTAAACACAGTTACTCGATTAGTGTAACTCGACCTAGGCTGGTGACACAAAATAAAACGTGTTTTTCTAAGCGTTTAAAATTGATGACTATATTGTATGGCGGAATACCATAAAAAAGTGCTTTAGAGCACTTCAACTTGGCGCAATAATACATTCACTCATGAAAAGTCCTCTTACCGGCTCCCGCTTCCTCGCTCTCCCCCTCCCTCTTATTTCCGTCAATGCAGCCAACGTGACATGCGACAAAGCGGGAGCCGGTAAGAGGACTTTTCACGAGTGAAGGTATTATTGCGCCAAGTTGAAGTGCTCTAAAGCACTTTTTTATGGTATTAAATAGGGAAAACGAGGAAGTGTTTGGTCGATTCTCTTTTTGGCCCAAATTTAATGCACTGGGCTAAGCTAAGTGCTAACATAGTTTTGCAGCAATACAGAGCGATAGAGTGCATGCACTGAGACGAGAGAGGTATGCATCAGCTCGTCTTAATTAAGGGAATAACATAGTTTAATATGAAAACCCGGTGGAGTATCCCTTTAATAAGCCTTTTAACAAGCAGAATCACTGTAGGAAAGAAGAGAACAGAAAAAGAGACGAGCAGAAACAAAAGAACTACAACTGACTTCCAGCCACAGCCTTAGTCATTCCACTCTCCAAATGGGCCACATCAGTTTTCCACAAGTGCCAAATGCGGGCCGGATCTGGGCCGAAACAGTGTTGCTGTCACGATCACCAGTTGGAGTGCCCCAGAGAATCACCAGAGGGCACTCCACATCAGAACTGATCACTTCACCAGAACTCCGTTTCCCATAATGCCTCATCCCTGTGACTGATTACACGCACACCTGCACCTCATTTTAGACTACCTATATAAGCCACACTCAAACAAGGACTCTTTGCGAAACATTTCACTTGGGTTCCAGCGCACACCGGTATTGAGGGTAATGAGAAGGCAGATGAACTGGCAAAAGAAGCACTTAAAACAGAACAAGTAGAAATACAGGTTCCACTTAGTAAATCAGAAATTAAAACAATAATTAAAGATGGTATTCGTATAATCTGGCAAGATAAATGGGATAAGGGGGGAAAAGGTAGGCATTTATATAGTATACAACAAAGTATTACGGTTATTAAAATGAATTCAATAACACGACAGGAGGAAACATGGTTTACTAGGCTGAGGATAGGACATACAGGACTGAACAGTAATTTACATAGAATAGGGAAGCATGAGACAGGTGTGTGCCCATATTGTGAGGAAATAGAAACTGTGACGCATGTACTTTTGATATGTAGGCAGTATCATGAAGAGAGAGAAAAGATTAAGAGGGTAACAAAATCTGTTAATTTAAGCAACTTGTTGAAAATACCAGGGATACAGTCTACAATAAAAGCAGTGATAGAATTTCTTAAAAGAACACAGTTAGCAAAAAGAATTTAGCCTTAGTGTTTATTTTAGTTTTATTTCATTTTCTATGGAGGTTGAGTCGAGGTTGAAGCTGGAGGAGCTAAACACGTAGCGCCAGCTGAAGCTTGGGCTCTAACTCTCTGTTAATTATATTTATTATTTTTTCTCTCCCAATGTGATCACACCCATTCCAGTAGATGGCGGTAATGCACATAGCTTGCAAACTGCCAATAAAAATCACAGAAGAAGAAGAAGAAGAAGAAGACTCTTTGCGAAAGTATTGCATTGCCATGGCTTGTAATTTCTGAGCGTGTATTCTGTTTCTTGTTTCTCTGGTTTTGATCCTGGTTTGTTTCCTGACTTCTGCCTGTTTGCTGCCTGCCCCGATCTTCTGCCTGTTAACTGACGATTCTCTGTGCTCACTCTCTGGATACCCTGTTTTGCCGCTCTCTGACCCTTGCCTGTTCAACTACTCTCTATTAAAGCTGCACTTGGATCCTATCTCGTCTCCAGCCTCGTAACAGTTGCTATGTGGGACCATATTAGCCTGGTTCTGTCAACACTGCATTGGCTGGCTATTAAACATCGTATACATTTTAAAATATTACTGATTACTCACGAAGCACTAAATGGTTTAGCTCCGCAGTATTTGAGTGAGCTCTTAACACTTTATAGTCCTTTCATGTCCTTCTATTGCGATCCCAAAATAGATCCTTTTCATATTTAGCACCTAAACTTTGGAACAATCTTCCTAACATTGTCCAGGAAGCAGACACACTCTGTTAGTTTAAATCTAGGTTAAAAACACATATCTTCAACCTGGCATTATACATTTCAATTATTCAAATCATTTAAATGAATATTAGGCTGCATAGATAAGATCAGCTGGAACCGGGAACACTTCCTACAACACCAGATGTACTCGTTACATCATCAGAAGAATGGCATCTACATTATTCTACTGAGGTTAACTGTAATCAGCCGGATCTGGGCTGTATCCAGATCAGACATTTTTTGTAATTATATTTTATTATAAATATTTTTTAATTTTTTATTTATATTAATGATATGCCTATGACTTGTACTCCTCCCAGTTCTATTCGCTGATGATACAAATCTTGTAGCTTTGCACCATGACTTCTATATTCTAATAAAAAATGTTTAACGAGGAACTATCATATATTATGGAATGGTTTCAATGGAACAAACTTACTCTTAATGTAAAAAAAAAAAATGCAACTTTATGATTTTTTTGTAATACTCACAAACATTACCCTATTGAATTATCTAAGATCTTTATTAATAATACTCAAATTGAATTGGTTCAACATGCCAGATTTTAGGAGTCATTATAGATAGTGGTCTTAATTGGTCTAACCATATCAATTTTGTCTCTAAGAGGTCAGCTAAAATGTTGGGCATATTGAGGAGGGTTTGTACTTTGGTTCATTCCTCAGCATTGTTAACCTTATATTCAAGTTTTTTGTTTCCATTTATTAATTATTGCAACATTGTTTGGGCAGCTACCTATCCTACAATGTACTTACCTTAAGAAATTATTAGTTATACAGAAAAAAATATCTCAGATTTATTTTGCATTCAAACAAATACGCACCTTCGGCCCCTCTTTATAAAAAAATTAAAGTTCTCCCTATTGATAAGGTAAATATTTATCAAACATGTTTACTTATGCATTAGTTTATATATAGGAAACAAAATCTACCGGACTCTTTCCAGAATTTGTTTATTCCTATCTCACATGTTCATTCATTTCACAATAGACATAATAATAACTTAGTCTTACCAATCACACGAACTACAAGACATCAATTTAATATTTCTTTTAGAGGTCCTAAGCTCTGGAGCGATCAATGTCCTCTTATTCAGCTTTTAAAAAGCATTTGAAGACTTTACTATTGCTAACTTGATGCCTTTTATGTAGTTTTTTCTAAGTATTGTTTGTTTGTATTGAATCGCTTGTTTATTTTTATTTTCATTTTTTTTTGTGGGTTCTTTTTTTTGTTGTTGTTGTTCTTTTTTCTTCTTCTTTGATGCTTAGTCTGCATATCTCGTGAGTTAATAGGAATAGGAGTGGAACTTTGTAGAAGCCTAGTCTGGCTTCGTTCCCTCCTTGCATTGTTCTGTACTTGTACTAAATGTGCTAAAAAAAATAAACTAAACTAAACTAAACATTGAACCTGCGCCTGGACACGACCAAATCACATCACTGAAGTGCCAGCCTCATCAGCCCTGTGAAGGCCTCATGGACACCTCGACAAACCCGTCTCCATACCGGCGTGATGAATCCTACCTCCAACTGTCAAGATGCAGGTTAAAGCAGGAATCTTGTAAGAGGCACCGAAAAAGCTGCTGCATACTTGTAGCAGCTTTTATTTAAACATTATTTTTTTTAATCTCTAATACTCACAAACCGGATCAAAAGAAACATGAACTGAACAACTAAACATCTAGCAACGCACAAACAGTGTGCACTTGACACAAACAATAACCGTCCGTGCAGACAGAACAGAGAGGAACTTAGGGTATGTTTACACGGAAACGATTCTGAAGAGAAAACGCAAAAGTGGCGTTGCGTTATCACTTTTTATTCTGCGTTTAGACGAGCGTTTTTGTGTGGGAAATCCGCTTGCAGATGGTGACGCAAAAGTAAAATTCAATGTAGAATACACTCCAGGCGGCTAGGAGTGCATACTACAACAACACCAAGTCCGCGAGCCTGCGTACAACCTTCACTATCTAGCAGAATTTTGCGTTTTAACCCTTTAGACGGGAACGTGGCGGTGGAGCGTTTTTAAGATTTCCACTCTGGAGGGTGGTTTCACTTTTTTGCGTTTTTAAGCCCCAAAACGCCGTCGCCGTGTAAACGAAAGGCACATCCGATAAAATATTTTTAAGTTTTCACCCGCGAGCGTTCTCGTGTAAACAGGGCCTTAAATACACAAATGAAAAATGAAGACAAGGTGATTACAGGTGAACATGGTAATGATAATCAAGGATGATGGTGGAGTGAGGATGATGGGAAATGTAGTGAGGAGGTTGAGATCAGCTGGTAACTGTGACACCAACCAGATGGAACTGGATAAATATTGTGAATGTTCCGATCTGACCTCCGACCTGTAATGCTGCCTGAATCATAATCATATACTATTCGTTCATTGGCCAGAGGAGAACTGAGTGACTGAGCCTGGGTTCTCCCAAGGATTTTTTCTCCATTCGGTCTCTGATGGAGTTTCGGTTCCTTGCCACCGCCGCCTTTTTTGTCCTTTCTTCACCTTTGTCTCCATTGACTTATGGCTTGCATAGTTGAGACATTTTATTTTGATATAACAATATTATTACAACATTATTTTCCTGTTATCTCTGCAAAGCTGCTTTGATACAATCTGTATTGTAAAAAGTGCTATATAAGGTGACTTGACTTGATTTTTGTATAGTAACAACCCTTCATCTACCATCCATTTCCCATCCAGGACATCTCCCAGCCCACCCTACCATAACTAAAAAGAGCCGTCACTTGAAGGAACAATATACTTTTTTTTGGCCAAACATCCACTAGACTAGTGATGTAAAATAATCATTGTATTCTTTAAATATTTGCTTAGTTACCTCACTTAATTATATTCAGATGTTATGCTGCCTTGGAAGCTTGGTAGCCTGTCAGCAAGTGATTTCCTTAGGAGGTACTACTGTACAAAAACAGTGTCTTGGGAACAAGGTAGCAGCGTGGAGTTTTGGACGGAGCCAGTAGTTAAAATTAGTGTACTGGTAAGTTGTTCCAAATGTAGCCAGTGTTACTTCCACACTGATCTGTTGAAGCCTGTAGGGTCCTCGCTGTAGGGGCTAGATGATAGACTATATTTGTTTTCCCACCCAGCATCATCATACCACCCTCTGTTGCCCTTTCAGCACTTCATGTCTTTAGAAAGAGCACCTTTGTTCAGACACAACACACCACCTTGATTCATCAGCTACAAGACTGCCAAACAAGCAGGGATTGTGATGGCGCTAATGCCAACTGTAAATGTATGAGGTAAGGATGGGATATAGAATATGTTCTAACCCATCCAAGACCCCATGAACATAAGATTACAGTTTATGGCTAATCTAAGTCTCACAAATGTGACATTAACAAGTTTGAATGATTGATTTCACCTGGTTTCCAGAAGCTGAACATAATTTATATGACATGTATGATTAATCTACACTGAAACATGGAATTACTTAACAGCTGTTTAGAAGCTGTCTGGAATAATATTGTAATATTTAGGGATATATGGAAATATTGTGTTTTACGTATAGTGGCTACGTGAAGCACAAACAACTGCATTACATAAACCAAACAAAAAACGAAAAACATAACATTAAGTCATTTAATAATAATGGTAAAAAACCACAACAGAATGATTTAACAGCATCATTTTCAGACTTGAACTTGCGCAGTATGTGTGTTTACGATCCCCTGAACATTCGTCCAGACTGAGTGTGAGGCAAAATGTGTCAAAACTGTAAACTGTTATCATAGTACTTTGGGTGTCTTTGAAATAAAATTAAGATGGCAGCTCATCCAGCACGGCAGCGTGTCTCTCTGTGTCAGTTGATTTGAATTAAAGAAAAAGACGCTATGCTCCTGTGGAAAAGTTTTTAATAATCACAAATATGTGTCAGTCTATACTAGGTATCACCCTGTTATCTATGTACTGTAGGTAGTTCCTTGAACTATTTGAGTTCCCAGACAGCAAACTGACATTGAATTAACGTGGAAACGGCGTCTCTCATGACATTGAAACAATGTTGATTTTGCTCATCGAATTAACGTTGAACCAACGTCAGACGCGGCATTCTTCAAAGCTAAATGAAAATCGAAAATTGGTTTGCTTTCATAACGTTGAAACAACGCGTTGATTTCAAGTTGATTTTCCGTTAGTTTTGAAAGAATGACGCGTCTGACGTTGGTTCAACGTTAATTCGATGAGCAAAACAATGTCAGATCAACGTTGTTTCGATGTCATATTTCCACGTTGATTCAATGTCAGTTTGCTATCTGGGTTAAGAGTTAATGAGCTACCCAAACAGAAACTGAGCTGATGTCTCAATGCAAACTTATCAGAAAAGTAGGTTTGAGGTCCATGAAAGCATGTCCCAGTGCCTGGCACGCAATGCGCAGTCCATCTCTCAGAAAAAGACTCGGCACAGCCAGCAGACTTTCAAGAATTTCATATTTTATTGGAGTATGTTAAAAGGTGTTTTCTTGCATGTAATACAATCCTGTACAAGAATAATGAAAGGTAAACTCTAATTTCCAAAGACTTCTTGAAAAGAAAAGGGAGAGTGACACGTGCAAAATTGATATTACAAGTTGTATTTTTACAGTGTACTACTGCCATGTTTAAAAATAACGTATGCCAGGAGTCTGCTTGTTATTCTTGGAAGCTATGACACAGATTCTCTTATCGAAGCTTACACTGCACTGACATTTAGTCCTGTTGCTGTTGGCTCGTCTGGGTTGGGGTTCAAGCGGAGCTTGAGAGTTTCGCTTTGATTCTGCCTCCAATTTTAACACTTGTACTGTGTTTTATTTTATTTCCTTTATTGATACCATAACAAATATTACTGACAATGCTTGAGACAACTTTAGAAAGAATTATGAACAAGTAATTTATCATCCCTTCATGTAGTAACCAGCATTACATATAAGTGTTGCATGTAGTTATCTTTATTTGTCAGTAAGGACAGCTTTACATCTGGCAATTGGTCATTTGGTGTCTTCCCTGATGGGTAACACTTTAGAATACGGTTCCTTCGTTAATAAATAACTACACAAGAACCAATGAGTAACACAATATTAACAATCTAGTAACTATTATTAACTATCAAGAAACTCTGATTAACGAACTAGTAAGTAATAACGCACAGACGAAAGTGGTAGTTCACTATTAACTAATCAATAACTACTATTTTTTTAATACTTCCCAGAGAACTACTGAAAAAGTTTATTAACAATCTAGTAACTGCTATTAACTAAATGAAATTCTTTTTAACGAATTAGTAAGTAATAGCTCACAGATGAAAGTGTTACTAGATACTTCTGTGGGAATTACTAATTATTTGGATTCGTATTATAAAGTGAAGATCATTGGAACTAACTAGTAATTACTCAAGTGTTACTACATGATCTAGTCATGATTTGTGCAAACGTTTGAGATTTTTGGTGAACTTTAGTATACTTTTAGAAAATGTCTTTAGTAACACTTGAGTAATTACTAGTTAGTTCCAATGATCTTCACTTTATAATACGAATCCAAATAATTAGTAACTCGCACAGAAGTATCTAGTAACACTTTCATCTGTGAGCTATTACTTACTAATTCGTTAATAAGAGTTTCTTTTAGTTAATAGTAGTTACTAGATTATTAATAAACGTTTTCAGTAGTTCTCTGGGAAGTTTAAAAAAAATAGTAGTTATTGATTACTTAATAGTGAACTACCACTTTCGTCTGTGCGCTATTACTTACTAGTTCGTTAATCAGAGTTTCTTGTTAGTTAATAATAGTTACTAGATACCACACATACATCAATCTTGACATCTCCTTATACCGAACGTGTCTACTGTGAATACAGAAAAATTATAAAATGTTGACACATTACAGGTGGGCAAAAATGTAAATCTACATGGTGGTTGAATGTTCCAGCCAAACTCTAAGCTAGTCAGCCACCACAGGAAATATTTTGATTCGTTCTCCTAGACCTTTCCGATAGTAAAAAATAGTTTGTTTATTTATTGGTGGTCACTGGGTTAGTAAGAGTCTTGAAATGAAGACACATCTGATTAAAAGTGTTTTAGAATTCTGTCTGGAGCGGTCTTTTCCATGCACTTGGTTGTAAATCTTAGGTAGGGAGATTACTTTAGAAAGCGTAAGGCATACAGAGTCTGAGAATCTTTGAAAGGTAAGTTTGACACTCCAATAACCCTGGAAATCCCTGATCCCATGTTTACACTAGGATCACAGGACAAGATTTCATTTACTGACACCTCCTGCATAAATTCTGTTGTCAGAATTGCCTTTTATAAAATTTGAAATACCAGAGAATCTCTTTTGCCAGAATGCAAGAATAGTCGGTAAAGATGGTTAGTCATGCTTCAACTCCGAGAAGCCACAACTGGAAAATGATTCATTTAAAGGAAAGTAGAACAATTAGGTCTTGTTTCAGTGTATCTATTATTTTAAACAGCATATGTTTTTCAGTTAATTTGCTCCAAGGGACCTCTTTCATCCATTAGTGCTTTGTATATTGGACACCAGTCCAGAGCAATCGCTGCTAATGAACGCATTGCTTGACCCTGGAGGCTGAACAGGGGGTTTTCTTCCCGCACCCTGGAGATTCATTTTGCCTAACGTATTCTGACAGGAAAAGCCAACTAGTAGCCAGCACAGCATTTACAGGGGTCACATGTATTCTCAACAGAACACACCCAATCTTTCAGTGGCTCACGCACACAGTAATCCTGTCAACACATAAGTTACGACAAAACCCGCCTTTACTCCCATAAATTGGTTCAGTTTCATGTATTAAAATCGATTACAGCAGTGTAGCGTTTTGTGATGGAGCTTGTGGTTAAAGACATATTTGTTTTTCTTCTAGTCTTCTGTTATCACAGTATGATTAATTTTATGTCCTTTTCATAATAGTTCTATTTCAGTTAGCAAATGTCAGTGAATTGATATATATTTTTAATGAAAGGTATCAGGCATAAAAGCTGCTTTTGACAACATATCAATATGACTGGCAGAACAGTTACAATAGTGCAAGACTTCATATCCGTCATGATGGAACTGCATAAAGGACTGTTTAGCTTGGCCACACGTCTCACCACAGCCAATCAGACAACAAAGCTTTGGTATATGGAGCTGGCGTTCTCGCAAACCAGTTCCTTTTTCCTCAACCCTGGGCTGGATTCAGGCCCAGAACCTAGCTGCATGTTCAGTGCATGCAGACTTGGCAAAGAGCTAAGAGTTCTCCTGACTGGAAATTGAGCACAGATGACATTTCCATGTTTGAGAAGACTGGCTATGTCCTGTTATCAAGTAAATGAAAAGACTGCTCCAGTCTCGTATCGTCCATCCCCAAACCGGACACATTTCACTGATATAGGTATTTGTGTAAAACAGATTATTATTTCACTGTACAGAATGAATAGAGTCAGCCTGGGGGGAATTACCGATTCTTTTGCACACATTTAGAAAAAGCAGGTGCGCATTCACAGATGTGGCTTGCTGGGTAGTAGTGGCCTCTTCATGATGTTTCACTGTAATTTACCACTTTAACCACTGTACATGAAAATGTACATTATTAAATCAATAAGGCTAAAGACCGTTGTCAGATGTGACTCACAGCCCAGAGCACCTTATCTCTACCCAGATAGCAAACTGACATTGAATCACCGTGGAAACGACGTCTCTCATGACATTGAAACAACGTTGATTTTGCTCATCGAATTAACGTTGAACCAACGTCAGACGCGGCATTCTTCAAAGTTAAATGAAAATCGAAAATTGGTTTGCTTTAATAACGTTGAAACAACGCGTTGATTTCAAGTTGATTTTCCGTTAGTTTTGAAAGAATGACGCGTCTGACGTTGGTTCAACGTTAATTCGATGAGCAAAACAATGTCAGATCAACGTTGTTTCGATGTCATATTTCCACGTTGATTCAATGTCAGTTTGCTATCTGGGTAGTTTTTACATAATCAGATATATATATATATATATATATATATATATATATATATAAACAGTCATTTTATTAAGTGAATCATGTAAATTTATGTCGTAACTTTGAAGCTCGGTAGTAGTATAGTAACCCTTCAGTGAAATAATGTAAACATTAAACAGCATAACTCTGAATTGACTGAATCCACAATCTAATTCTGTTTTTTAGTAATTAAGAGAGTATAATTGCGTCATTTCAACAGGACAAACATGCGAGTAAACATTGCAATTTGCGTCATTTCTTGAGAACAAAATTCCTGTTGAGCCTGAGGCACCGAATAAAAAACATTCATTATTTCAAATAAACAAACTACAGGCCATTATAGTGGCTACTTGAAGTTCCTGCAATAATTAGAGCATTGGCACAAACGGTTATGATGGGGGAAAATGAGGTGTTAAAAGGCCTTCGGGCTAGAAGTGGTGGAGGTGCATTGGAGCTGATAAACAAGTAAACGGCAAACATAACCTGCTGCCTTTAAAACGGATTTACACCCGCAGATTTCCAGGGCCACTGACAGCTTAATGCATCTGACACTGAGAGCTTTTAATACAACCTTTAGGAAAGACTGCTGTTTGTTATTGTTTGCATTCATTGATTCTTTTAATCAGCGTACACCATTGTGCAAACCATTATTTTTAATTGTGTGTTAATGTCAGGCTGGAGATTGTACGTGCTGTCAGACCTGAGGTGTGTGAGTTCAACCCAGTATATGGAAAAGACTGACATTACTGGCACCAGCAGTAGCTGACACCTTTCTTCCTCTCCGTGTGGCCACACAGCACAGGACAAAGTGTCATTTCATGTGGTTTACACACAGAACCACAGATCTCTGAGTTTGTGGGTCTGGAAATTAAACACAACACTGCCTCTCTCTTGCCCAGGTCAAAAGTGAATTGGCATTTAAGTCATATGTTGTGCAATTATCCTCTTTTTAACTTGTGTTTTCCTTAGCTTCTCTTTAGAGCACAGTCATTTTGCAATACAGGTTGAATCTCATGAAACCTATCAAGAATAGATCTAGTTTCACCACAAATCAAAAGTGGAATAAAATTAAGCCTATTTATTTAGTTTTGAAAATGAAGCACTTATTTGCAGTAATATTAGTACTATGATACAGTATTAAGAAATCTGATGAGAATAATGATTATATAGTTCAGTCTTGAAGCTGATAGGTACAGTACTTGACATGCAACCTGCCAATCATGTTCTAATTACCAATTTGTAAATGGACTGCATTTATAGCGCTTTCATAGACATAAAGGCCACATAAAGACATAAAGCGCTTTACATATTGCCTCACATTCACCCATTCACACACCGACGGCGGTGTCAGCCATGCAAGGCACCATCCAGCTCGTCGGGAGCAGCTGGGGTTAGGTGTCTTGCTCATGGACACCTCGACACTTGGTCAGGTGGAACCGGGAATTGAACCACCAACCTTTCGGTTTGTAGACAATCTACATGAACCACTGAGCCACTGCCGCCCCGTAACAAAGCAGACTACAGGGAAAACTGAACCAAATAATACTGGTGATTCATTCTGCACTGCACAGAAATCTGTCCAATCAAATGTTCTCTTGAATGAGAATGGAAATTACCCACAGTTGTTAATTTTGTGGTAGTTTAGGTTAAAGTCCCTATGAAATCAAAATTGATCATACTTACTTTGTTTGCCTAAATTGATCGTTTTGTGGTGAACAATTCACACAAAAAATTTTTTTGGCTCCGTAATCTTTAATCAAAGTTTGAAAATGCCCCTCCCCTCTGCATTGGAGGACCTTGCCCGATGACGTAGGCTTTACGGTTTGGGTGTCTCCTTAACACCCATAACCACACCCCTCCAACTGACAGCTGCTGTGTGTTTGCCGTCATCCTCTATTTCAGAATGAAACACCCATTTTTCTAGACCCAATCAAGTGCTAGTTAGAAAAAAAAGCCACGCCCAGTATTTTGCCTCATTTAGTATTCCGTTTCTCTCCAAAATACGTCACAACACTCGTTTGCAACTTCCGGTTCACGGGGACTTTAAATGACTAATTGCCATATTAACTTAAGACAGTTGCAAGGCTCATTTTTTGTGTGCTAAATTATAGGCCAACACATTTAAATCGGATTGCTTTGAAATCTTTTTAACCTATGAAAATGTATTAAGTTCAGTATTTTTTTTGAGTTTTTTGCTATAATCATTTCACAGTGGTGTCATATATATATATATATATATATATATATATATATATATACATATCCTTGTCTCACCATCAGTGCGGTCAACATTGGAAGCACAAATTATAAAGCAGTGTTACTGTCACTCTGCTGACCACAACAAATGGATGTTACCCCAAAATATGTTAATTTGAAGAATACAAATCAGTAACTACAACAGGCAGTTTGTTTTCTTGATCAAATAGGTAAATCAAGCTATTAACAAAAATAGCATGAAAATGATGTGGGGGGTGTTACATATGTACATACACAGTTTTATAAAAGTGTCCAGCTACAACTGTACTCGGTTTGGCCTACAATTAAAAGAAATGGAATACATGCTGTAAAAGAACTGCTAAATATGCTGTGCCCCTCATTTTTCTACATCCCCGCAGTGAATAATGACTGTTTGAAACTCAAAGCTTATGTCCTACTTATAGCATATTTTTTAATGGTGATTTATGTCCTTTTTGAAGCTCAACAGTCCTTGGTCACTGTTTGCTTTGTAAGAGCAGTGTGAACATTCTTCAATAATTATTTTTTTTCTCCACAGAAGGAGAAAGTGGAAATGTTTGCGTTGATGGTTATGTGGTTGTTTATCTCCTGGTTATTTTCTTATTCCTTGTTTGAATTAAGAATTAAAAGATTATTCCATTGGACTGCTTTGTTGCTTATTACATATTATTAAAAAAAAACAAAAAAAAAAAACAAACAGAAATGGCATACCCAAACTGAAACAGATACAGTTCATGAACCTTATGCACTAAAAGCGCAAGTATGATCTCATTTGAAAGCTTATAGCTGGCAGTTTATCGTAAATGTAGAATTAATTAGTCATAATGAAAAAATAATAATTAAAATGGTTTCAAGTTGAAGTTGGCATTGTATCAAAATGCACTCCAGCTAAAGCCACATGTCTGACCTGCATGTCATATTTAAAATTGAAGATGATAAGTCTAAAACTCTGCATTTAGTTAAATGTTTTTCAAGAACATGTCATATGACTTGATTTTGATTAGACTCTAAAATGCAAACTGGTGTTTATTGTCCATGTCTAGCATCTATTCAGTCTATTGACTCTATTGTTTTGTGGTGCAAACGAGCCCCATTCAGTGGTCAGTCTCCCCTGCACACATTCACACCTCTCCAGACTGGTTATCCCTCAAAATATGCTTTTCTTTTGTCTGCATTATAATCACTAATGACTAGCTATTCACATTGTTTCAATCCCTCGTTTCTTTTATCAAAACTCTCACTTCACATTTGAAACTGTATCAAATGCCCTTTTTGAAAAAAAGAGAAACATTTATATTTAGAAAAAAATCATAAAAAATAACAGATTAGTGTTAGTGTTATTAATGGCAGGTGCACCTAGCGCTAGCTAACTAGCATGTTAGCTTAGCACACCATCAATACACGACAATTTATGAGATTAAAACCATATTTGTGCTCCAAACAGTCGAGTGTTTTTGTCATGGTTCTGTCACTTTTGTTACTAGTTCTGTGTGATGACAGAGCTGTGACATTACCTGCCTGTCTTGTGTTTATGTTAGTCTAGTTTCATGTGAGCACATGGCTGCTGATTGTTCCTGTGTCATGTGCTTTGTCTATTGTTAGCTCCTCCCTTCTCTTTATCTGTTTAGTATTAACATTCCTCACCTGTTGTCTCATTACCCTCCTGTGTGTGTTTCCTTTATAGTCTCCTTTGTGTTTTCAGTCCAGTGCTGGTTCGTTTGTCTAAGTTCATGTTTCTGATTCCTAGTGGTTTTCCTTGTTAGTATTTGTTCTGGTTTTCCCCCACGTGGGAGTTTTGTTTGTACTTTGTATTTTGTTTGTTTGGTTAATTAAAACTGCACCTTTGTTTTCCTGCAATTGAGTCCTCACTTATGTTTCCTGACTATTCCGTGACCGTTTTAAATAACCTTTTGTGCTCTGATTTGGCTTCAGGTAAAAAAAAAAAAAAGACAGAAAATATCATATTTTATAGTAATCAATGATAAAGTCTATATCAATTAGCATTGCATTATAAATATGATTATTATTATGAAAATACCTGGGCTCGAAGAACACAGGTAAATCAAATATCATTGCAATCAGGTTTATTGTCTTCAGAACATCTTTCTCTGAATGTTACAGCGATCTCTGTTAGCTTTGTTTTCCTGTCAGGCAGTGACTGGAATGTCACATGGTTATGGTTCTTCTTCATGTGTTCTATATACGGACTATACTGTGCAGAGAGTGCCCTCAGGCTGCTGGTATGGACTGAAAACACAGCACATCAGATTATCCAGCGCTCATAAAGATTACATTGACGCATTTGGGTATAAATTCAATAAATATTATTCCTGTCTATAAAAATACGTAAACCTATGAGAATCGATCAATATTTATCCAAATCTGCACATTGTTGTGCTAAAACCCTGAGAGTCGTTGTTTTGTCAAGCGCTTTCATGACGACACCAAAGGAGTTTTTTTCTGAATGGGAGCGACAGACACTCATAATTCATATTAACCCTTATGCTGCATTAGGGACATTTTTGGTCTTTTGCAGTTTAATTTCTTTGACCATTTTGGCTGTTTTAATGCAAATGGTATGAAATTTGGCAAAATTTTGACTTTTTGGATACATGTAAAAAATGTGATCCCATTTTGCAAAATATGTATAACACACACTGTGTAGATCAAATAGTAACACTCAGCACCATAAAGACCAAAAATGGCCCATTGAAACCCATTAAAACGTTGTTTAAATCTGAGGCTGTCAGTAATACATGAAACATGATTTTTGCACAAACATCCTTTCATTTTGAAGCAAAAGCATTATATTTGCATTATATAGTGTATTCCACCAGATGACGTCACTACATATTTATTCCCTATGGGTGGAAATGCACCTTATTTTAGGCAATAGGCAATGTTTAATAGGTGGCCATTTTTGGTCTCTAACGCGCTAAGTGGGATTTTTTGCAAAGTGGGACTGTGATAATCCAAATCTAAAGTTT
Organism: Pimephales promelas; assembly: GCF_988280905.1. Lineage (NCBI taxonomy): Eukaryota > Metazoa > Chordata > Actinopteri > Cypriniformes > Leuciscidae > Pimephales > Pimephales promelas. Next base: position 44,611,697 of record NC_142771.1, read on the forward strand.
TCTCTTTGCATTTAGTTTATTGAAAATAATTGAATTTTTGTGTTTTTTCCTCTTATACAAATCGATGGTTTCGCAAACAAAACTGGTAATTAAAGGGTTAAAATCCTGAAATTGAATACATTTTTGGTAGTTATGATGAGGACTGATGCTGGTTAAAAGATTTAACTTGGTAAAAGTGGAAAATAATAATAATATATAATATTTTAGGCAATGTTTAATATGTGGCCATTTTTGGTCCTTAATGCACTCAACGGTGTTAAAAATCTAATGCAGCACAAGGGTTAGAGGTGTCGACTCATTTTTAATTAGATAACTCCTGACACAAATTAAGATATAACTGTCACTATAAGTTTCTCAGAATACAATAGTGGACAAATACTGAAACTTGAGTCTTATATCTTTTTTAATGATGTATAGTTTGTCAAGATAATAACATTAAATATTTTAGTAACTTTGAACTATTTAAAAAAAAACGCTTCAGTGCGCCAGCGCTCTGCCAACGGTTAAGAGGTTAAAGAAAATAGTTACAACCCTCGTCCAGTCCCATCCCGAAAGAATTTGGGCACTCCAACTCACCCCAAGCCTACAACCAAACCACATCACTAACATCGGGACTATCTCAGCTGCTTCAGAGTCGACTCCTGCTTCCTGAACCTGCTCCAGGATTCAGCCATGAGTCTGTTATAGTGAGAGAAATGCATCAGTCGGCTTGAGTGAGAGAAATTTACCAGTCCATTCCTGTAAGAGAAATTTACCAGTCTGTTCCAGTGAGAGAAATTTACCCGTCCGTACCTGCAAGAGAAATTCACCAGACTGTTCCTGTAAGAGAAATTTACCAGTCCGTTCCTGCAAGAGAAATTCACCAGACTGTGAGTCGACTGAGAGAAATTGAATTGTTCCCTTGAGGGACATTCCAGAGCCCTTTCCAGACTTCAGTCAACGCCTGGGTCTTCAGCCAAGATGGCCACCAAGCAAGAATCTTCAGAGCCCCTGACCATAGTCCAGTGTCGGCTCCAGCCCCTGACCAGAGTCCAGTGTCTGCTCCAGCCCCTTACCAGAGTCCAGTGTCGGCTCCAGCCCCAGACCAGAGTCCAGTGTCGGCTCCAGCCCCTGACCAGAGTCCAGTGATGGCTCCAGTCCCTGACCAGAGTCCAGTGTCGGCTCCAGCCCCTGACCAGAGTCCAGTGTCTGCTCCAGCCCCTGACCAGAGTCCAGTGTCGGCTCCAGCCCCTGACCAGAGTCCAGTGTCGGCTCCAGCCCCTTACCAGAGTCCAGTGTCGGCTCCAGCCCCTGACCAGAGTCCAGTGTCGGCTCCAGCCCCTGACCAGAGTCCAGTGTCGGCTTCAGCCCCTGACCAGAGTCCAGTGTCGGCTCCAGCCCCTGACCAGAGTCCAGTGTCGGCTCCAGCCCCTGACCAGAGTCCAGTGTCGGCTCCAGCCCCTGACCAGAGTCCAGTGTCGGCTCCAGCCCCTGACCAGAGTCCAGTGTCGGCTCCAGCCCCTGACCAGAGTCCAGTGTCGGCTCCAGCCCCTGACCAGAGTCCAGTGTCGGCTCCAGCCCCTGACCAGAGTCCAGTGTCGGCTCCAGCCCCTGACCAGAGTCCAGTGTCGGCTCCAGCCCCTGACCAGAGTCCAGTGTCGGCTGCAGCCCCTGACCAGAGTCCAGTGTCTGCTCCAGCCCCTGACCAGAGTCCAGTGTCGGCTCCAGCCCCTGACCAGAGTCCAGTGTCGGCTCCAGCCCCTGACCAGAGTCCAGTGTCGGCTGCAGCCCCTGACCAGAGTCCAGTGTCTGCTCCAGCCCCTGACCAGAGTCCAGTGTCGGCTCCAGCCCCTGACCAGAGTCCAGTGTCGGCTCCAGCCCCTGACCAGAGTCCAGTGTCGGCTCCAGCCCCTGACCAGAGTCCAGTGTCGGCTCCAGCCCCTGACCAGAGTCCAGTGTCTGCTCCAGCCCCTTACCAGAGTCCAGTGTCGGCTCCAGCCCCAGACCAGAGTCCAGTGTCGGCTCCAGCCCCTGACCAGAGTCCAGTGATGGCTCCAGTCCCTGACCAGAGTCCAGTGTCGGCTCCAGCCCCTGACCAGAGTCCAGTGTCGGCTTCAGCCCCTGACTAGACTCCAGTGTCAGCTCCAGCCCCTGACCAGAGTCCAGCGTTGGCTCCAGCCCCTGACCAAAGTCCAGTGTCTACTCCAGCCCCTGAGCAGAGTCCAGTGTCGACTCCAGCCCCTGACCAGAGTCCAGTGTTGGATCCAGCCCCTGACCAGAGTCCAGTGATGGCTCCAGCCCCTGACCAGAGTCCAGTGTCAGCTCCAGCCCCTGACCAGAGTCCAGTGTCGGCTCCAGCCCCTGACCAGAGTCCAGTGTCGGCTCCAGCCCCTGACCAGAGTCCAGTGTCGGCTCCAGCCCCTGACCAGAGTCCAGTGTCGGCTCCAGCCCCTGACCAGAGTCCAGCGATGGCTCCAGCCCCTGACCAGAGTCCAGTGTCGGCTCCAGCCCCTGACCAGAGTCCAGTGTCGGCTCCAGCCCCAGACCAGAGTCCAGTGTCTGCTCCAGCCCCTGACCGGTGTCCAGTGTCAGCTTCAGCCCCTGACCAGAATCCAGTGTCTGCTCCAGCCCCTGACTAGACTCCAGTGTCAGCTCCAGCCCCTGACCAGAGTCCAGCGTTGGCTCCAGCCCCTGACCAAAGTCCAGTGTCTACTCCAGCCCCTGAGCAGAGTCCAGTGTCGACTCCAGCCCCTGACCAGAGTCCAGTGTTGGCTCCAGCCCCTGACCAGAGTCCAGTGATGGCTCCAGCCCCTGACCAGAGTCCAGTGTCAGCTCCAGTCCCTGACCAGAGTCCAGTGTCAGACCCAGCCCCTGACCAGAGTCCAGTGATGGCTCCAGCCCCTTTTTCACACACACAAGTCTTAAACTAGTCCCGTACTAAAATGTATGTTTGAGCTGTTAAATTGAAAGAACCTTGCACTGGACTACCTTAAAATATTTCAGTGGCATTTTTTTTTGTCTTCAAGAATGCACCAGTAATATTTGTTTTTCTCAGAGGCATATATTTATAAAAGCTACTTAAATATCCTTATTGAAATAAGGGCTAATTCTGGCTTAATCTAAACCTTGTTTGTGAAACCAGGCCAAGAAGCTTTAATCAGTAGCCCCATAGTTATAATTGCAGCCTGTTTACAATGTCTACCATTGTAACAAATCTACAAAAAACAGTAATCACTGTTGTAATTGTCATATTGTAATCACTCCATGGTGATATATTGAAATAACAATATATCACAGGTCTTTCATTTTTGATAGAACTGTTCCTTTAAAATTATAACTGACACTGTGTCTTCAAGATACTTGTAAATGTGGAGATTTCTTTTCGGATCTCTTTTCTGGAATTCTTCACTGTCTATATGATTTGTTTGTGTTTAGATGAGCCGATTTTCTCCTTAGTAGGCTCTCATTCTGTGTTTGGGTCTTAACAGAGCTTCCAAAAATTTCATACCACAAAGCTTGTCTCTTCACAGTACAGTCTGGTCTGATGTGAGGCCTCGTCCTGCGCTGACAATATTAATTAAGGGCTAATTAGACCAAACGAAAATAGAGGTTCATATTCTTATTTTGACTGAAAAGGTAACCGTATTAATCTGGGAGAGGGGAACTGTAAGCTCAGAGTAATTAAATAGCACAACACCTCACAGTCCATGGTGCTGTTCTAGAGGAAGCCCTTGGTGACAGGAGACACATTCCACCACTTGAGTTTGTGTGTTTTGGACCCCGTCGGGTCTCGGCCATTGTTAAAGCGTGACCAGGCCACCGGAGTAGGACTTAGTTATACAAATATCCAGCTGCATGACATGATTGACATGTACAATCCTCCTAAATGCCCAATCCAAAGGCGTGGAGCGGTAATATGTTATGACAGGACCTCACTCCAGGGTGTATCAACATGGTGGAGATTTCTTATTTCCATGGAGGTCAAATATCTTCCTGTAAGGAAGCACAAACCTGCTCTGTTTGGTTTCACACTCCATAATTATGCAAATAAAGAAACCAAGCATGGCAAAATGTGATTACAAAGTCACTTAAATTGGGCCATTTCACTTAACTATTCTCATAATTCATCTGTGATATTATTTACACAGGTTTTATTCCAGATGGAAATAGTCAAGACACCTGGCATTTACAATTTGCATAAAGTGTAAATAGCTAAAAAAAAAAAAATATGTTTTACGTTGCATTAATTAAACTAAGCACAAATTCTGGCAGATAGTTTATTATGATACATTTTAAAAGAGAATGAAACAATAAAAACTTTCAGTATAATTATATTTATTGAAAACATAAATGGAGGCTGCCTTATTGAGACCTTACTTGTCCAATATGCCTAAAACCTTTTTCACAAAATCCCTGGAGCTTTCAAAAGTCAGCAAATGATGTAATTTACTTCTTTACGTGTTTAATTTAGCAGACTAACAAACGGGGCTGGTATCACAGAGAAAAAGTACACATTGGTCATGTACATATACTACTGAAAGAATACAAAGCTGTTTGAAAATCAAATCAGTAAAGTAGCCTTATTTAAAGTACATTTACATTTATGCATTTGGCAGAAGCTTTTATCCAAAGCGTTGCATTTCAAGGTACACATTTACTTTCTTATCAGTTCTAGCTTTCCCTGGGAAACAAACCCATGACCTTGCCGTTGCAAACGCCAACACTCTACTGTTTGAGCTAGAGGAAAGAAAATAAAATACTCACTTTTTTAATGTTTTTTTAATTATTTATTTTAAATAAACACCTCTGATTAGTGATTGGAAAAGGTAGATATACCGGAAAGTTACAGTGCTACCACTTTCCTTGATCTCTTTGGGCAAGCCGATCTGGCACAAGAGTGGCCCATTTTCCCCTCTGAAGTAGATAAGGAGCCCAAGGGTGGAAGTGCTTGTTCTAACAGAAACAGACAAACTCTAGGGTGCTGAAAACTGTCTGAGGTTTGCCAGGGCTCTTTTTCTGAGTCGCTGTTATCGTAACAGTCCACTGCGAAACAGTACAGGAAATCTCTGATTGTTGGTTTCTGGTGCATGCACTGATAGAATGACGGCTTCAAAAGGCACTATGAAAGGAAAACCGCTCTGTCTGGCTCTTCTTCATCTCAGGAGGCCGGAAGGCAAAATGCCTCTATTTGTTGTTTTTCTTTCTTTTTCGTTCTATATCTCTTTATCTTTTTGGATACGGATGCATCTGGCTGAATGAGTGTTATTGTGGCTAAAAGCAGTCCTCTGAGATTCTATTAATAAATGTAGTTATTTTTAAGATGAAACCTATATACAGTACAGTGTTTTAGGAATGCCAATGTTAATAAGAAGTTATTAATATTAATATTTTGAAGGCTCTGTAGACAATGTGAGTTATTACTCCTAATAACATATTAACAATGTAGAGACTATAGTATATTATTATGAATTAACTAGTTTGAAAAATACCTCATTACTTTATAGTTGGCATATTGCCCACTCCTAAGTTTAATTGAAATGTTATTAAATTAAATTACAGTCAGGACATAATATATATTACATAATTGTCTGGTTTCAACAACAAGGCTTCAGTCTAATCCTAGACTAAAATGCATGTTTGAGCGGTTTTAACTGAAAGCAACTTGCACTGAGATGTCTTAAAATATGTCCATGCCATTGTTTTGTCTCAAGTTTCCCGTCACAATCTGTCTGTTATTTTTCATTTTCATGGACTTTTAGTTTGTTTGTTCTTAAGTCACATGTTCTCCTTTGTCATAGTTTCCAGCTAAAGCCTAATCCTGGCATAATCTAAACCTTGTCTATGAAACCAGGACAATATCTTCAGTCCCCCGATGTAAGAAGTGCCAAAGGAATGGAAATCTCCATTTGATGTTGGATAATGGAGGGAGAAAAAAACTTGTACTCACAAATTGTTTTTAATTGTTTGCGTGACTATTTTTGATAGTTTGAGAATCTTCGCATGTTTGAGATGCAGTGGAACTAAACCATAGAGGAACAGTAAAGGAGGCTGGAGAGATATACTGAGCTCTTTTCTTGCATGGTTTTCTTCTATAATGCTAAGCTTCACTGAAGTATAAAAAATGTACATTGGCCCATCCAGTAAAGATATAGATATGGATTTTAAAATATCCCACATCTGAAATGGAAGTGGGTCAGGGCTGAAGTGAAATTGCCCCTAAAAAGCACCATGGGTTTGAATTCCTTTTCACACACACTGTAAAAAAAAAAAAGTAAATTTACAGGTAACGGTCTAGCCTGGGTTTCCCCATGCTGCCTTGCCGCATCGCGATTTTATTCATGCTGCTAGACAGCCTGGACACCATGAACCAAATTTTCCCCTGAGATAGGGAACCAATCACAGAACGGGGAGGGAGCGGCAAGACGGTGATGACGTACGCGACACACAAGATGCAGCAGACTTTTTTGTTGATCACATTTTACTATTTTGTGCACATTGGTGGTGGTTGAGGAGATTCCCCCCTCTATGTGAAGCGCTTTGAGTGTCCAGAAAGGCATTATATAAATATAATGAATTAATTATTATTTCATGTGTTTTAACAGCTAGATCGTGTTTAAATCAACATTTTGTGTCAAATTATTGATTTATTTGGTAGGTAGCCGTGTTATAAGTGGGAAAATGTCTAGCGAGGCAGTTGTTACAGCGAATACAACCCCTTCATGCTAATTCAAGACCCCTCCACTTTGCAGGCTATAACAACCGTCTCTCTATACATTATCCCTTACTTTTAATTATTTATTTATATGAGGGCTGACAAGACAAAATAAGGACTGTCCAGTGTGTTTAAACAGTGCGATACAGCAACCAAACCAGTAGCACAACCATTTTTGCGGCGCCAAAAGCGGACCTTACACTGATGTAATGATGTAATGACGTACACTTGCTAACCTGTTCCATTTACGTGTTCTCCGAATGCTAAAGAGGAGCCTCGTCTAGCCTCCGGAGGAAATTACTTGGAAGGACCCGTCCTATTAAGGAAGTATCCTTGACATTGAGAAACACATTTTGTGTATACATAAATCACCTAAATCTCTAACCCATCGTCGTCTTCATCGTCTAATTTTCTGTCGCTCTACATACGACAGAAGTCATCTGGTATCATACGACAGAGTCATCTGGTATCATTGACCCGATTGGCTATGAGCTACATACAGGCGCATTTTATAGACATTCATAGCACCCCATAATACGGCTTTGGGCATTCATAAACCACGCCTCAAATACGAGAAAACGAACATGTGGTTTCCAGACCACGTCTCATTCTCAATTATACGTGGTCTGGAGTTAGCCAAACTAGTAACAGTCTGTATTTTCTACAGAATTTTGTAGTTTTGTCATTATATAATGAATGACTGTTATTTTACAGATATTTGCTCTAATTTAAAGGTTCACTATTAAATTTACAGATAATTGCTTGTATTTTGGTCAAAATCAATTTTGATCAATTCTACTTTTGATCAATCATTTTGATCAATTCTACTTTTTTTTAAAGGAAATTGTCTGTATTTTTACAGGGTTATGTGTAATTTTATTTTTTATTTAGTAATATTTTACAGATTCTCTGTGAAAATTAGAAAACAAAGAAAATAAGATAACTGCAGAAATCAACAGTCATTTAACATTTTTTAAGAATGTCATGATGTCATTTTAATGCTATTTTGATATCATTCAATATCAAGCTTCAATATCAATTCAACATAAATGTGACATGACATCAAACATTGACTGTCTTTCAAACAGTGTCTGAAGCCATGTTAATTACAGCAACTCTGTGAATCTATAGCAAACAATTATCAGCATTTTCAATATAATCCAAAATATTTCTTAATAGTTGTTCTGATCCAAAGATTTTTATTTTGTTTAGAAACACTGACATAATCAATAATCAGCCTGTGAATCTCAACAATGGTGACAATAATAAAGCACGTTGCAGTGCATTCGGGGTGCCACCAATCAAAACTCATGCATGGCTCCCATCATGCATTGCGGTATGAATAAATTATGTTCTGATTTGATATTTTTTTCCTGACAGTATTTTTCGGTTTTTAAGCAGACATTTTCTGGCACCCCTGAAGCCAGAAAATTACAGTTTTTAATGTTTTTCTTTCGTGAACCCTGGTAATCATCCTAATGTGAGGTTAACCTTACTTTATAGGGGCCTGTGATGACAGACCTCAGCTACTTTCTGGAGATGATGGGCCCAGTCTCATGAAATGGGGTGCTTTCTGTCAGGGTTTGCCCTGGCAGCCTCGTCTGTTTTGTTGTGGTTTCATGATTCTGTGTTTGTTTAGTGTTTGAACACATGGCTCTGTCTTGGTCTGTGTTTGCCATGTGCTCCTCATGTTCCGCCTCCTTGATTCCTGTTACCAGGCCCCCTTTTTTAGTCCACATCTTGTCCTCGTTTCACTAATTGTGCTCACCTGATCCTCATGTTCTCTGGTCCCTTTATATTGTGCCTCTTTCCCTCATGTCTTTGCTGGTTTGTCTTGTGTGCTTTGTGGGTTATGCCTGTGTGTATGGTCAATCCTAATCCTTGTTGTAATATTGACCTTCTTGACCCTCTTCTATTGACCTCAAGCCCGTGTCTCCCTGGATTGGTCTCAGTGGTATTTCTCCTCCCCTGTCTTCGCATCGTCAGCTTGAATTGTTTCTCACCTCATTCTCCTTGTCTGCTCCGTCTATAGTCTTGTCAATAAAACCCCTTATCTGCTCTTTTGTATCTGGGTCCTATCTCTTGCATCACCTGACAGAACGAACCAGCCAAGTGTGTGTGTGTGTGTGTGTGTGTGTGTGTGTGAATGAGTGTATGAATGGGTGAATGTGAGGCAAAATGTAAAGCGCTTTGGTGGCCATTGGGTCTGTGAAAGCACTATATAAATGCAGTCCATTTACCATAGACCATTCTTTCTAAACTGTTTGTTTGTTCTCAACACATTTGACAGTTTTCAATCATGCTAAAAGCTGTTGTTGAAGTCAAAACATGCACCAACGAACCTCATCTTGGCCATGAGCCCACACAAATCCATATGAACCCAGGAGATCTATGAGAAAACGTTCAAACTGACACGTTGCTAAAGAACCACAGGGACTCATCTTTCCATGGTGACCTGCATTTCAGGCATAAAATACAGGTCAATTCCATGAACTAAGTTCTTGCTCCGTTATCCAAACATGCAGGGAGCTCTGTGTAGTTATGGTTGTCATTTCTCCAGCCTCACCATTCTTCTCTCACTAAAAATAAAAGTAGTGCAGTTCTTTCATGGTTGTTCGATTAAAGGACAAGACAGAAACACAATCTCAACAGACAAGAAGGTTCCTCAAGGGGAGAGCAGAATTCATGCGATGCTGAAAAACACATCTGGACGCCAGTCTCTTGGGAATGCATGTAGGATGGGATGGGTCTAGACAAAGATGAAGGTGGAGATGAGGAAACAGGGCCTCTAGGAACATGATACAGCATCCCACTCAGGAAAGAACCCAAGTTGGGTTAGATAACCCAGTGGATGTGGCCTGGCTTGTTTTATTAAGGGATCATGTTTAATTTATGGAGCCTCAATCTAAGAGAACACATGTGGCAAAGGCGCCCCTCATCACCATCATATTCAAGAGATCCGCTTCCCCAGAATGCAGAGTCATGAATGAGGACACCTCTTGGTTATCTAAGGGAAATCCATAGGGATGCTAATGAGCTCTTAGTAGAATGGGTTTGGATTGTGTGAATGTTTCTTACCACATTTAATACCACATTGGGGAATCAGGAATTAATGTGTATCTGACGTAGTCCAACCGCTGGAAAATATCACCTTAGGAAGTCTTTGTTGACTGACATCTTTATCATAATTCACAGTGTTTATTTGTTTGTATAGCTCCCACCCTACATTGCAGAAAGCTCCAGACATCTCCATGAGCAATTTCAATTCACATCTGGATTCTCTCTTTTTTTGGGGTGCTTGGGCACTCACTTCCTCTCAGGGTCAGTGGTCAAGCACGCGTGTTCTGATACTTATGCGTATGTCTGCATTCCTTTAAAATCACATTCAGTTATTTTGTTTCTTTCAATGATCAGTAGGTGCATCAACTGTTGTATAATTTCATCCCAGGCCTTACTGGACACACCACCTCAGCAGAGTGTCACCTCTGAAAGTAGAGGAAGTTATATTTTGGCCTCAAGGGTTGCTTTCCAGACAGGCAACTGACTTGCGGCATTTGTGTGGTTTCGATATCCGTTCTGTTGCTCTACAGGAAGCAGAGGTCAACAGCAGGAGGAATCATCTGTTGATCATCTGGCATACAAGAACTCTGGGCCCCTGTTTTCACTTGTTGTTGAAACATTTCTGCAACAGCACATAAATGTCAAGAGACCAAGGAGGATGTTTTCCATCAGCTGGGTCCCAAATATTGTAATATGCATGAAGGTAGACACCATTAGGATGTGATTTGAGACCACAGAAGAAATGATGATCCATGTCCATGGAGACAACTCAAATGATATTCATGATTGGAAAGGAAGAGAGGTGCCTGCAAGGATTGGTGTCAACGTATCTGCAGCTAGCTACATTCTTCAGTATGTCTGGAGTTATGCAGCAAAATAAGACGTTCACCCTAACCCTTCACAAACATCTGTCTAGAATTAAAGGGAACCTTTAAAATATTTTTATTTGATACAGGTCAGGGGTGGTACGGTGGCTCAGTGGGTATCACTGTGTGGTTTTCTTTCGGGTGTTCTGGTTTTTCCCACAATCCAAAGATATGCAGCAATGGTGAATTGGAGACACTTACTTGTCTGTTGGTGTGAATATGTGTGTATGACCCCTGTGATTGACTGGGCATCTGTCTAGGGTGTTTCCCCTACCTGCAGCCTGAAACGTACCAAGCAGAGGACAGGAAGTTTGGAGATGTAATACAGATATATTTTTGGAGAAGAGGAAAAAAAAATCTGGTCAACATATCTAATATTTTCAATACTGGTCTTGGCCACAATTATATGTAAAAAATGAAATGCAGTTATATCAAAATAAAACAGGATGTAGCAAATTGCCAATGACAATCAACAGGTAATTAATAACCTAGGTATTACACGTTTGGCTGGTGGAAAGGAGTTTGGCCATACTTTGCATGGTGTGACCAGCCAATGTCAGGTCAGACTGTTGGGGAGTTTGGCCATACTTGCTATACCTGAAGCCTGAATGATTAATCTCATTCCCATCTGTGCTTTATGTGTCATTTATGTCAGTGCTGCAGCCATCCCAGACAGCAAACTGACATTGAATCAAAGTGGAAATGACGTCTCTCATGACATTGAAACAACGTTGATTTTGCTCATCGAATTAACGTTGAACCAACGTCAGACGCGGCATTCTTCAAAGCTAAATGAAAATCGAAAATTGGTTTGCTTTCATAACGTTGAAACAACGTGTTGATTTCAAGTTGATTTTCCGTTAGTTTTGAAAGAACGACGCATCTGACGTTGGTTCAACGTTAATTCGATGAGCAAAACAATGTCAGATCAACGTTGTTTCGATGTCATATTTCCATGTTGATTCAATGTCAGTTTGCTATCTGGGATGTGACCTTTACAAATCTCGTCAAAACCCATTTTCATTCTTCACGTTCAAAGTGAGTTCTGATTTTGAGAATTTGACTCGGCTAAATGATATGAAATTAATGAAAATGAAAACCATGCCCATTGAAATTACAGTACATTTACAAAACAAAAAATCAAATCTGATTATAAACACAAACATTAAAGCAATTTTGAGCTTGTGCAAAGACAGAAATAGAGATGCCAAATTTGCTCTGGTTTAAGAAGAGTGCCCTTTATGAGTGTGCCTTTCTACAGGCGGCCATACATACAGACTCCAGGCCAGAAGCAATGACCGATGATTAAACACTTGAATATCAGCAAAAACCTTCCAGAGGTTTGTACAAAGGGAATAAAAGACCAGAATCATGGTTTTATGAGTGTGTGGTATTTGGTTTAGTTGTAGTTGAACTGAAACCTCAGAGATGGCAAAATTATGTTTCTTTCAACTTCACAGGTAATGTGTTGAAATACTGTAGCTGTTGATGGAAAGTGCCTGCAATGGAAAGTGCCAGTTAAGGGAAGCAAGAGATCAATGTTTTATGGTCAGTAAAGATGACAGAATGCTCATGAGATCTTGCACAGCTCCCGGGAAGTCTACGAACACGAACCTTTCATGTCCGGCTCCATGTCTCAAGACATTCCACATCACATCCCTCATCCCACGCCAGCTCTCCAGCTCCACCAACCCTTGATTTACTGCCAAAGAAAACACTTGTCCATGGGCAGCCATGAGTTTGTTCCTATGGCAACAGCATGAGGGCCGACGCTCTGGAGATGAGGATTCAGATCAAAATAAACAAGACCTGATTCTAAGAGGTTTAGATACAGAAACAACTTTCTGCAGGACACCCGCGCATTTGGACAAATTCTGCTTCCTCCGAACTTATCGCATCAAATAAGTGATATTAACACATTCTGTCAATCAAGGAAGTCAGAGGAAACAAAGGCACTGTGTAGTAAGTGTAATTACCTCAGTGGACTGTGGAGACCATCCAGGCGCCTCTATAACAAAAATACACACTCTTCACAAAAATAATATTTATACCCCGTTAAAAAGATGTGAAGATTGTTGCTATATGTCATTTATTAAAAGTTTCTCAACCAAGTTTAAAATTGTCATGCCATGACAAATGCAATTTTCTTTGCTCTGCAACTTTCATATCTTTATCCTCCTTGTTATGGAAAAAAACAGCTTTTATGTAATCAAGCTCTATAAATGGTTCATTTGGATCTAATAGAATTTGTGCTGAGATTTGAACCTGAGAGTGATCATTTCAGATGGAGAGCCGAAATGAGGGTCGAAATTTACTAAGGTTTGCGATCGTCAATGTTCTGGTGTTTGCGCCATTATTTACCGCCCAAAAGCACATCTTAAACCCGATGCTAATTGGTGGATTGTGTTTGTCACTAGGGAAATGATCTGACTGCGTCTGTGTTCTTTAATTTGCTTGTCGTCAGTAGATCATGTGCAGAACTTTCCATTCCCATCAGCACTCTTCTGCAATTGCTCTCTCATACTAATTTGCACCGTTTAGTAAATCTGACTCTTAGTCTCTTTAAAAAATTTGTTTCTATAGATTTTTCTGTATTTGTATTAATAATTAGTTTGCCCTAAATATATGTCTAGCACTATATTTAGGGCACATTATATGTCTAATATATGTCTAACACAGTTGACTTTTAAATATATGCTTTTTAACATTTCTTAAATATATCTCTCAAATAGCATGTTTTGTCATTGTACACACAGTATAGTGCAGAATTGTTTAAAAATGTATGTGAAATCTGTACTCAAGTAGCGTATTTGCCCGTACGATCATGCTACTGATGTTTATTGGATTAGCTCTGGGACGATGGCCCTGTTCCACCTCAGTCATGTCTGGGAGATTTATAAGTGGCCCAGATCGGATCGCTCACTGTGATCAGGTGGGTTTTAATGCCATGAATATTCAATGGGAAGGGCTGAGACCCACATCGCTGTAATGTGGTGAAATACCACAGTGAACACACACATTCTGTACAAGTTCTATCACTGTATAGATAAAGATGAATAACTAATTTGCATTGTATACTTCTTTGTTGACTGCATTTTGGCACACTCTAGAGGTTTTAAAGGAGAACTCCGGTCAATTTTAACATTGAGCTCATTTTTATAAACATTTAGAGTGCTTTCAGTACAGACTTCGACCGAAACAGGAAGTAAATACAGGTATGTGAGCTGGCTGAATTAACATCATTTTTATAAATATCTTTCACATCTACTGCAGTCAGATTGACCGTGGTCACTCTTAATAACACCACTCACATGGCTGTGGACTTGTCATGACAAATCAAGGATGTTAAGAGGCTAAAAGCAGGTTTATTTGAGTCAACAGGGTGCGAATTTTAAAAAGTGGATAACATGGTGTGCGACACTGATTTTTGTCTTTTTTGTCTGTACTGACAGCATGTACAAAAAAATTAGCTCAATGTTAAAATTGACCGGAGTTCTCCTTTAAACATGCTGCATCCAAAACACGACTACAATATGAGGACAGAAATGATCATAATTTACCCTTTGTATGATAGAGGTTTTAAAGTGAAAAAAAGACCCTAAAAGCATAAATATATCATAAACAAAGTCTTCAGTATTTTTGAGGATACGGTAATGATTTTTCGTATCTGTCATTCATTTTCATAATACTTAAACAGTTGGTGACATATCCTCGGAAAAACTGAGCTGAGATCCGAAAGGCAATGCTAATAACTAATCTATAATGATCCGACAGCTGAGCGAAGGCATTTCACTAATGTTGGATGAATCAACCTCACATCTGCATTGGCCCTACTATTTGAATTCACAAATGGTTGACTGCCAAATTAAACTAGAATCCACTAGAAGGCAGACATGTAATACTTCGTCCCCGACTCTAAAAACGTCATGCTTCTATAGAAAATGTTCAAACTAGAGCACATTGAATCAGTGCAAACAAAAGTGAAGCTAGCGTGCGAGTGAGCCATTTTATCAGAGCCTCTCTGTAATCACAGCGACAGTATTGTCGTGGAGACTTTGTCTAATGCCACTGGGTATGTTAGAGTATTAATAGGACAGTTAAGGCGGGCGTACACGGTACGAATTCTGACGGTCGGAAGATCGTATGCCCAGGCACACTTTACGAGTGCGTTTATACAAAAATCGTATGGAGGCAGTGATATACTGTCACAGTGTCTGGTTGTGTTCCCTTGTTTGTCCACTAGATGTCCTCCTTCCCCTCGGTGTCATGTACTTCTGGAACTGCATTTCCCAGCATTCTGTCTGTCACTGTCACTCATCAGTTCATTGCACTCTGCTGTTCCCCGTAATCATTGTTCCCAGCTGTTCTGTGTTAGTCTTGTTAGATATGTGTATATATTCCCTGTCTGTGTTAGTATGTGTACGGAGTCGTTGTAATTTGTCCCACACTTCTGTTGTGATTTCAAGGTTGGTTCTAGTATTTATCTGTTCTTGTTTTTGTTTTGTATTTGAATTGCCTTATTGGATTTTGACCCCTGCCTGGACTGGATTATGATTTATGGATTACCCTATTAAAAGAACATCTTACTGCAATTGGATCTGCTGTCTCTCTCCTGTGTCTGTCGTGACAGAACGACTCCGTCATGCTAGGATCCAGCAGTACGGGTTTCCGAATCCGTCCCCCTACCACCAAGGAAGAGAGGAGGGGACGACTCAGTAATTTATTGGCTTTACGCCAACAGGGACAGTCGGTGGGAGGACTAGCTCAATTTTTTTGGACCCTCTCAAGAGGTATGGGTTACAATGAGGCAGCGCTAAAGGATCTTTTTAATAATTGCCTTGATATCCCATTACCTCGATGTGAGATGATGGGGCTGGAGACTCTGGACTTCTGGGGGTTCACTAATTATCTGCAAAGAAGGATTACGTCAGACCGATTTGTTGTTTCTGACAGGATGACACAGGAGTCCACAACAGCGTTTCCTGACGGGAGGGACCCGGCACCTGTGTCTCCGAAGAGAATGGCCAGCGTCGAGCCAGTGTCTCCGTCGGCCGCTAAGCGAGACCCTCCGTGGACCGCACCATCAGCCAGCACGGCTACCTCCTTTGGACATGTCCGAGGGTGGAGTGGACTGCTGTCCAAGCTGGCCGATCAGCCGCTGTCATCTGTCCGAACAGCCAGTAGCGTGGGAAATTCACAGATCTCAGCAGTTATCAATTCCCCAGGCCGCCAGGCCAGAGTCTCGTTCGGCCGGACTATTGTCCCGGAGGTCATGTCCCAACAGCCCACTGTCGTCCGAGAGGCCGTTCCCCTGCCGGCCGCCGCCGAGCCTGTGTCTCCGGACAAGATGGTCGCTGCTGAGCCAGGGTCTGTTCCAGAGCCGGAGCCAGTGCCGTCTATTCCAGAGTCGGCGTCTGATGTTCCTGAGTCCGAGCCAGTGGCCACAAACAAGATGGCCGAGCCAGTGTCTCCGGACAAGATGGCCGAGCCAGTGTCTCCGGACAAGATGGCCGAGCCAGTGTCTCCGGACAAGATGGCCGAGCCAGTGTCTCCGGACAAGAAGGCCGATCCAGTGTCTCCGGACAAGAAGGCCGATCCAGTGTCTCCGGACACGATGGCCGATCCAGTGTCTCCGGACACGATGGCAGATCCAGTGTCTCCGGATCCAGTGTCTCCGGACACAATGGCCGATCCAGTGTCTCCGGACACGATGGCCGATCCAGTGTCTCCGGACACGATGGCCGATCCAGTGTCTCCGGATCCAGTGTCTCCGGACACGATGGCCGATCCAGTGTCTCCGGACAAGATGGCCGAGCCAGTGTCTCTGGACAAGAAGGCCGATCCAGTGTCTCCGGACACGATGGCCGATCCAGTGTCTCCGGACACGATGGCAGATCCAGTGTCTCCGGACACGATGGCCGATCCAGTGTCTCCGGATCCAGTGTCTCCGGACACGATGGCCGAGCCAGTGTCTCCGGACAAGAAGGCCGATCCAGTGTCTCCGGACAAGAAGGCCGATCCAGTGTCTCCGGACAAGAAGGCCGATCCAGTGTCTCCGGACACGATGGCCGATCCAGTGTCTCCGGACACGATGGCAGATCCAGTGTCTCCGGACACGATGGCAGATCCAGTGTCTCCGGACAAGATGGCCGAGCCAGTGTCTCCGGACAAGATGGCCGAGCCAGTGTCTCCGGACAAGATGGCCGAACCGGTATGCGTGTTGTCTGGTCCTGAGAGGTCTTCACCGCCCTGGCCACCCGAGGGATTTTCACCGCCCTGGCCGCCCGAGGGGTCTTCACCGCCCTGGCCGCCCGAGGAGTCTTCACCGCCCTGGCCGCCCGAGGAGTCTTCACCGCCCTGGCCGCCCGAGGAGTCTTTACCGCCCTGGCCGCCCGAGGGATCTTCACCGCCCTGGCTGCCCGAGGGGTCTGCTCCGCCCTGGCCGCCCGATGGACCCTATGTTTCGCCCTGGTCCCTGATTAAGCCCTTACCCCTTGTTCCTGTCTCCCTCCATGGACCTGGCCCACCATCCCTCCCCCTGATCCTCCACCGTTCCACCTCCCTCCTGAACTCTTGTGATTGTGTTGTTGTTGTCGTGGAGTGTCTGGTAGCCACTCCGTAGAGGGGGGGTCATGTCACAGTGTCTGGTTGTGTTCCCTTGTTTGTCCACTAGATGTCCTCCTTCCCCTCGGTGTCATGTACTTCTGGAACTGCATTTCCCAGCATTCTGTCTGTCACTGTCACTCATCAGTTCATTGCACTCTGCTGTTCCCCGTAATCATTGTTCCCAGCTGTTCTGTGTTAGTCTTGTTAGATATGTGTATATATTCCCTGTCTGTGTTAGTATGTGTACGGAGTCGTTGTAATTTGTCCCACACTTCTGTTGTGATTTCAAGGTTGGTTCTAGTATTTATCTGTTCTTGTTTTTGTTTTGTATTTGAATTGCCTTATTGGATTTTGACCCCTGCCTGGACTGGATTATGATTTATGGATTACCCTATTAAAAGAACATCTTACTGCAATTGGATCTGCTGTCTCTCTCCTGTGTGTGTCGTGACATATACGACACGATTTTACGACCTGCTGAATTCCGAAGAAATCGCACAAAGTTCCGCACTAAAAACTCTCATAACTGCATAAAACATTGATACAAGCCGTGGTTATTTTGCTATAGGCTCGTTTTCAGCACCGCGAAACGGACGTCCGGACGGACATAGTTACGGTAGGCTACACATTCAAAAATAAATTTCAAGCTCTCTGAATGATTAATTAGCCGTTTAAACCACCTCATGTGAGCGTTTGCAATTCATTTTGCTCCGAGAAGCTATCGCCGTGAACGGGGCTTGAGTGAGCTTGAGCGCGTTGTGAGAGTGAGGGCGCGGGTGCCAGATCACGTGTTGCAAGATCCACATAATGGAAAGGTGCCAGTATCTGGACTTGTTTTTTGGATTAATGTCACGCTTTAGGAATTTATTAAAGTGGTTCGTAATATATTTATCTTATTTTCAAAACACAAGCTTTGAACTTATTTTGGATTTTTATATAATTTCTTTGTTTTTGTTAGTTTTTGCTTGTTTTTCGTAGCAATATCTGGCAACATTGTTCTGTCGGCATTAATAAAAAAAAAGCTTAGGCTGTAGACAAACTGTTATTGCTTTTAGGAGGATACAAACATAGCCTAATGATCATCGTGATGTGTAAGAATCTGTAAGAAATGTATAACACTATCAAAAACAATAGCATAGCCTACAGTTGTTTCAGAATGAAATATGCCAAATACTGGCCAGTAGGAACACGGCAGATGCTGTTTAGTTAACCTTTCACAAAGTCATCATAAAAACATTAATTGAAGCAGTGTTTCTAGTAGTCCACACCATTTTCGTATTTCTTCTGTGGATTTCCTCAGCTCCCGATTGGTCAAATTCAGATAGATCGACAAATCGGCTCATTCAACCGCATACACCTCACGAATGCAAGCCAACAGCTCCCGAACTTTTTCGACATGCTTAAAAATTATCGGGAGGTCGAGAGGTGCTCGGCTCGGCTCGTATCTTCCTCGAACACGATACGAGCCGCGACATGCGAGCATAACCGATTTACACGCGATTTCCCCCGAGTGAAAAAAATCATCTGCGAGCTCGTAAAACAGCAAAAAATCGCACCGTGTACGCCCGCCTTTAGGGGGCAACAGGGAGGCAGGGTGGGGAGTCGCAATGACAATGACAGTAGTCCGAGCCATGCACAATCGGCGCGTGCGCGAGGCAGATCTGGCCACGCTGCTCGTATCATCTCACTTATGATCTGTGCCTTGCCGTGGCGAGTGAGCTTTTGAACTAAACAGGTCTTTTTTACTTGTCTTTGTGTGTCATACGAATGATATATATGTGCCCCATACATGGAATCAGAGTGCCTACTGTATGTAGTTAATGGAAAATCTCTACAGCAAAAGGCCAACCGCTACATGCATTCAGTTTGTATCTACCATTTATTAATAGTGATTTACACAGTTCCCTTTCGTTGTCACTCCGAGTTCCGTCGGTCCGTCGCTTAGAAAGCCTATCAGCTTCGATCAATGTAAAACAAGCCAATGGCAAAGAAATGCCATGGGTCTGCGGATTTTGCATTGCGTAACTCCGCCTCACCTTGTGAGTATAAAAAATCGGCAGAATACAGACATGTTTTCGCTTCAGAGCCAAGTTCATTCTTTGTTCCCCAAGCCATCTCTGACAACAGGTCCGGGCTCTGCACCTACCCCTCCCGTGACAATGGCAGCTAGCGTTCAGGGGGTTCTTGCGGGCCAATCTTTGGATGTCCCGCGGGTTTCCTTTGCAGCTACAGAGGATGATGCGATGTCTGTCCCTACTTTGGCTGTGCAGTTTTTCATCGAGTCCGACCCCGAGGTGACTGCCATGTTTTCCCAGGCAGCCGCGTTCATCGGGTTAGAGTGGTCTCCTCCACCCTGTCCCGAGCGCTCGCGGCTGGATGATTGGTTTTTGGGCACGGCTTCCGATTCAACCCTGGCCAACCTCAATACCTTTCTTCTCGGATGTACAGGATGAGATCTTAAAGACCTGGAAGACCCCCATGTCTTCCTGTGACGGCTCGATGATCTCATCCGCCTTTCCTCCCCTCGATGGAGCCGCTGACCATGGGTACACTGGGGAGCCCCCGGTTGCTTCTTCTCTTCTCGAGCCTAAGTATCCATCCAAAGCCTGTAGGTACTCGTCTACGTTAGTGGCGAAGTCCTACAGAGCGGTGGGTCAGGCAGCCACGGTGATGATCTTGTTGTGGAAGTATGAAGATACTTGTAAAATGTGAGGCGCTTTCACATTTTACATGGAGAGGTGTGACTGGCACCAGGAAAGGTCTGCAAAGTGATAACAAGCCTGTGCAGTGCTTCATAACATCTGTAAAGCTAGACAAATTGCAGACCTTTCCACGGACAACTGGGCTGATGAAGAGGATGATGAAGAATACCCTCCACAAGAGACGGACAACTGGGCTGATGAAGAGGATGATGAAGAATACCCTCCACAAGAGGGAATCCTTACAGAGCTCAGTTTACTAAGTTGCATTTCATGTAAGTAACAGTGAATGTAATATAAACATCGTGACTAAATAGCACCTTATAGCCAACATTTTTATTAGAAAGATATAAATATGAGAAATGGCCTTAGCTATGTTAAATAAAAATGTGTCTTTATATTGTGGTACTTGGCTGTTGGTTTATCAAAATGACATTTTTTGTAGTTCTACCAGCTGAATCATTGAGCGGTCTATGCCCTCCTTCAATCCGCTAATACTTGTTTCAGAGTGATCAAAGATGTTGAACACGGTTTGGGCTACTTGGGACAGCTGTTAGCAGGTTATATCACTCACCTGTGCGTGATGAGTCCCGCTTGTGTGCTGCAATTTCCTCTCTGGCTTTTGATTGCAACACGTTTCTTGCAGTCTTCACTGGTGCGCACAAGCAGGGGGAATGAACCGTTAAAAGTTTGTGCTATATGCTCCCACGTCTGCTTCTTCCCCCGTGCTGTGTGCGCTGCTCTCAGATCGGTCCCGAATTGCTCGTAAGCTAAGACTCCTACGTAAAAGTTTTTAAGCTAAATTACGAGTTTTCTGAGATGAGGCTTAGAATCTCTATGAATACGGGCCCTGATGTTTCTCTGTCGTTCTCCAGTCCTGTCGTGTCCTCCGTGGTTTGTACCGTGTCCTGATTAATCCTCAGATCATCTTCAGCTAACCCTATCTCTGGCTGTATCGGTGCCGCCCGGACGCCTCGCTGTGTGCACCTGGACTCATCTTCAATAAGAGAGCAGACGATCTTCTGTTCACCTTTTCTACCTAATTATCTGTTTGATCTGTATTTGCCTGTCGGCTCCTGATTTGAGTATTTTTGCCAAGCGGCACCTGAATTATTAAAGTGACTTTTGAACTGCCTTTGCGTTTGGTTTCTCTCCTTCACTATCATCATGACAGTCCCAGTACTATGATACTAATCATGTGTTAATATTTCCAGTGGACGGCCACAGTAAGCATGAGGGTTGGTCATGATATGTGTTTGTTACAGTGTGAGCCCTGAGCGCTGCATGCTGTTTTCTGTCACTCACCTCATAACACTGACAGCGTTGCACCACTGCCTGCTAACTGCTCCTGCTCACGCTAATTGTCTGTAACTCGAGGGCTTGTTGTTAAAAAAAGAGCCATAAACACGGAAGCTTAGGAACAAATGTTATGAGTGTTTGTTTGGCATTTGTCATTCATGGCCTCCGTTAATTTCTTGCTTTCAATGAGGCTTCTGTTCAACCTGCTACCTGTTAGCTGCAATGCTGAAAACTAATCATTTTTATTGCTTATCATAAAATAAATAATAATAGCAATAAAAAACTATTTGTTCCTGAGCCTCATGACTTAGATCAAGTCCTCCATGAACTATTAACTCTTTCCCCGCCAAACACGGAATTTTCCGGGTTTAATGAAAAAACGCATCTGCGCCAAACACGGAATTTTCCGGGTATCCGTGTTTTAGGTGGTATACGGTAAGGAAGACCCGCGCGCATGTCCTGAATGAGTGCGCAACTCTTTGATCAGAGAAACAGATTGCAATCGTCTCAAACAGTGGAGTAGTGAGAATGTATCAGACAGACAATGCAGAGGTATATGGCTAAAGTACTGGAGGTTAATGGACTCGGAGTCCGATCACTCTTTATTTGATAATTCTGAATCTGATCGGGACGAAGTAGTCAGTGAGAGAGAGGCACATGTTGTCACAGAAAGTTCTAGCCATGGACGTGCCGCAGATAGATCGTATAATATTATGACACTATAATATGTATGTGTGTGTGCAGGCATTTATGTGTGGCTGTCTAAATATGAAGGTGTAATTGTCAAATTATTTCTCTCTTTGTGCACATTTACCACATTGTAATATGTATTTGTGTGTGTGTGTGTGTGTGTGTGTGTGTGTGTGTCTAGGCCTGTTTATTGTAATTCCAATTATTCATTATTCACAGGTAGAACACAGAGAGGCAGAGGCAGAAGTTTTATTGCAAAAGTTACATTTCCCTTACATCCTGGGAAATTTGATATATTTTACATTTATTTTATGTTTTTAATTTATTTTGGAAAGTTTTATATATGAAGGAAACAACATCTGAATGTATTCTGCTTTTAAATGCACTTGTTTGATAAAAATACCTTTTTCTCAGTTTTTTGTCCAAAATGTTGTGTTTTTGACAAAACCTACCTCTGTTCAAGAGGCAATAAAAAAAGAACAGATGAAGATAAAATAAAAACGTTTTTTTTTTGCCTAAAAGCAGAGGCTCAGATCTTTATTTTTATATATATCATCTTCATATATTCATGGAAGAAAATATTCAGCGGGGCATTCAAATTTAGCGAAAATCGTCAAAAACCCTGGCGGTGGCTGGCAACTTTTTTTTAAAACGCTGGCGGGGAAAGAGTTAAATGCAACCTGATCAGTTAAAGGGGGGGTTGACTGCGATTTCACTTTTTTCATTCTAAATAGTGTGTAATGTTGCTGTTGGTGCATGAACGGTATCTGCAAAGTTGCAGCGCTGAAAGTTCAATGTAAGCAGAGAGATCGTCTTTTAAAAATCAGGAAGTATATTGCCTACAAAAACGACTCGATTGGAACTACACCTGGGTTATGGTACGTCACTGACCCACACATTTACATCAACCCCTCCTTCCGGAAAATACAAAAAAGGGCATGCGTATATTTCAGCAGCTCCAGCTCGTCGAGTGTGTTGTTCACGCAGCTGTCAGGTCTTCTGTGTTCGAGCTTCCCAGGACGCTGTACTTCGTCAACAATGGATACAATTTATGTTTGATTATGTTCCTGAAAATGTCGATCGTAATTTAGCTCTCTGTGCTGCGCATTTTACAGAAGACAGCTTCCAGAATCTCCACGAGTTCAACACTGGATTCAATAAGAATCTGTTACTAAAACATGAAGCAGTTCCAACTTTAAAACAGGAGGCAGTAGTTGTTGGGCCACAACCTGTATGTATAATTCCAGATGCAGCCTTGTGTTTTTTTTTTTTTCAAATGCCAGTGCTGGCTTTATTGCCACTAGGCTACTAGTTGCTATTTTGTGTCTACGACAAACGCGTACAAACATGAATTTTGTATAAGTACTAATGTTGTAAATGTATTTTTCATGTATATATGGACTTTATTTTCGATTTGATCAAGAACGCACACTTGCCAGCACTGTTTGAGTATAACATTAGTAGCCAGTCAGTTGCTATTGTTGCCAGTCAGATGCTATGTGTAAAACAAACATGTATAAAGTTAAAAAATGTAGCAAATTATCATTCAGAAACGTTTAGTAGGAGCCGTGTGTGGTGACGTTTTGTTTGACTCTCTTCATCGCGGCTTTCTCGGTCTGATTCTGCCTCACTGATACTGCAGTTCGACACATATTTACATCTGGACCGGAGCTCATGACATGCACGTTTCGCTCGTAAACAACGTGAGCGACAGTTTAGCCAGTCACAACACACCGGGCCAAACTAACCAATCTGAGCCCACTACCCCTTTCGCGGCTGACAATAAAGGTGAAGTTTATGAAAAATAAGACTTTTTAAAAAAGAAAAACCACGAATACATGTTATATTGCACCCCATAAACACAATCATGCAAAAAAAAAAAAGCAGTCAACCCCCCTTTAAGACTAACAGATTTGAGCCTGAAAAACATGTATTTTTTAATTTCATTGCCAATATATTCCCACTTCAGGTCCCAAGTACCAGGACTGTAGGCATTGGCTGATTGTTAAAGGGTCACTTCACCCATTTGCATTAAGGTTTGTATCTTTAGAAACCCAGTCATATTTTTGAATGGTCATGGTTTATTCCATTATTTTCCACTGAGATGGGAGAAATAAGGATTTAAGTGTTTTACTTCCTGCTTATTATGAAGTAAAAATCGTCATTTTGGGTCATAATAAGCAGGAAGTCACATTTCATTGAAATCTGTAGAGACTACAAACATTAGCTCATTATTATTCAAGGGTGTGGGACCCACTCACCCTACAGGCCTATTACAGATAGGGTGGGACTTCACTTGCAGAAACTGAAATCAATATCCGCCATCTTGTTTTTGGAAGCTAAGCTAACAAGCGCTGTGGAGATAGGAAGTATGACAATGACAAAAGAAACTAAACATGATATGGAAGAAGAGGATTTTGCTGAGGAGTCTGCTGCTCGAATCCGATGTTCGTGGCTATCGCAGTCGCAGTATAGTGAAGAGCAGCTGAGGCTGATGTAGGAACAGGAGGCGGCTGCCTGTCGTAGTCGAGGAGCCCGGACTGGCTCAAGCTGAGGCGGACTGCTGTGCCTGTGCTCTCGGTCGAGGAGCCCGGACTGGCCTCTTGGTCGAGGAGCCCGGACTGGCTCGAGCTGTGGCGGACTGCTGTGCATGTGCTCTCGGTCGAGGAGCCCGGACTGGCTCAAGCTGAGGCGGACTGCTGTGCCTGTGCTCTCGGTCGAGGAGCCCGGACTGGCCTCTTGGTCGAGGAGCCCGGACTGGCTCGAGCTGTGGCGGACTGCTGTGCCTGTGCTCTCGGTCGAGGAGCCCGGACTGGCCTCTTGGTCGAGGAGCCCGGACTGGCTCGAGCTGTGGCGGACTGCTGTGCATGTGCTCTCGGTCGAGGAGCCCGGACTGGCTCGAGCTGAGGCGGACTGCTGTGCATGTGCTCTCGGCCGAGGAGACTGGACTGGCTCGAGATGGGTGGACAGCTGTACGTGTGCTCTTTGCCGAGGAGCCCGGACTGGCTAGAGCGGAGGCGGACTGCTGTGCATGTGCTCTCGCTGCGTGCTACGGCCTACAGACACAGAGTCCGTCTGCTGCAGAGAATTTCAACGACGGCAATTTCTCCTGGACAAAATCTCTGAATCAGACGAGCACACGGAAGTTTGTGTTGTGATGTGAACCATCCTAGTTTCGCCTGACTGAACATCCAGGTATCATGCAGTAATTCACCATATAGAAAGGCGTAAAAGAAAATGTGATGGAGTGGCTTTCCAATGCACTAGTTTGTAGTGTGTTGTTGGTTCTTTATTGGTCCAAGTCAAAGGAGCTCATCCCCAAATCTCTCTGATATTCTGTCTCAGGTCCATCATCACACACTTCAGCACAGTGACACTTATGAAGTGGACAAACTGTCACGGTTTATACATTAGCTGTCTCCTCCCTCGTCTTGTTGTTGTGTGTGAGAGTGCTGATCGCTATTTAGTCTCTGTTGTCATCTTGTCTTTATCAGATTGTTGTGGATGTTTCCCGTTGTTCCTGTCTGTTCGTCTTCATCTTGTTTCCGCCAGTCGCCATTTGTCTTTGTCCAGCACCTCTGTCACCCGCGCTCCTATTCCATCCCTCTGGATTCAGTTTGTCACCACCATACCGAATTGCCTTCATCCTCCATCATCATCTTCATTCTTCACCAGAGGCCTGGGCTGTCCTCAAGTGCACTTTATCTCTGGACATTTCCCATCACCATTCTCACACAGTTTCGTACCTGCTCAGTCTTCAATAAAAGACCATTTTGCTTGCAATTGAATCTCTTCATCATTTCATTCACACATTCATGTCTGTAGCACAAACAGTACAGGACAATTTACACACTGAAGTGTACTAAAGTTAGTTGTTTGTTCAAGTCACTAACCCAAAATTTGAGCAATAGCCTTAGTACATTTATTCAAAGTGTAAACTCACTAATTAGTCACAATGATTCCAGCTGTTTATCCTCCGTTATCTAGATCAGATATTTGTTTAGAGCAGCTGTTGTTAATTAGCACGTTATTTTACTGGTTTTAAACCACCACACTCTCAGCTGAGCTCTGACCTGGCCGTACGTCATCACTGCTGTTTGTAGAGACTCAAACTATGTATATGAGATCTATTGCATTGCCAAAACTGAAGACATAACCTCCCTTCATAGAGCACACTGCTTTACCTTTATAGACCACAGCAGCTCGATACAATCCCTCTGTATCTATAAAAAGTACACTTCTGTTTCAAAGCTTAGATTACATTTGTTTTTGTTTTTTGTTGTTGTTTTCTTTGGATATGACTGCTTGTAAGTAACAAAAAAAAAACATTACCAAGGAATAATTTCACAATATATGAAATACTGTAAACAATTCTGTGAACATTTTACATTTTATCATGAATGAAACAACTATTTACATTTAGTCATTTAGTAGATGCTTTTATCCAAAGCGAATTACAACTGAGGACTAAACCAACCCAGATAGCAAACTGACATTGAATCAACGTAGAAACATGACATCGAAACAACGTTGATCTGACATTGTTTTGCTCATCGAATTAACGTTGAACCAACGTCAGACGCGTCATTCTTTCAAAACTAACGGAAAATCAACTTGAAATCAACGCGTTGTTTCAACGTTATGCAAGCAAATCAATTTTCGTTTCCACGTTGATTCAATGTCAGTTTGCTGTCTGGAAAGCGAGTCATCGTGAAGAGGCAAAAACAACGCAAGTGCTCAAAATACAAAGTTCAGACATTGCATGGGGTAGCATAAGCCAGATAAGCAGGGATTTAAAAGAAAAGAATTTAAAAGCAAAGAATCGAAAAATAGCCCTACTTAATTGGCAAATAGTAACCAGAGCAACGGAGTACTTAATATTAGGAAGAATCAACTTACGCGCTCTGTTCCTCACGGAGTGACTGCTTGTTCCTGACGGTTCTGATTCTGTTCTTTGTTAAAATTTCTATCTATTAAAATTTAATATTAATATTAAAATTTAAACTATTCTAGAGTTTCTAAAGTTAGGAAAGGTTGCTTTAATGCTCAAGTATAATGTAATGTACGTATATCTGCAAGTTTTCAAGGCAACTTGATGTACTAAAAGCAGCTACAATTAAAATGACATCTTTTAAACAAAAATTTAATAAAAACTTGATAGAATGAAAAAATTACTACAATTATGCGAAATGGGAATACATAAATACAAATACATAAAGCCTGAATCAAAATATTTTAAAACCTAAAATAGTATATCAAATATACCAAAATAACACTCATGAATCGTGCTTAATTAATAAATCAATACTTCCATTCCGTCCATTATTTTCCCACTGGTCACAGCTTACGACAGTACACAAGACTCCTTGATAAGAATGAGGAATAACACAACATCTACAGTTAAGGTTACCAAACAGTAATGAGTTTCTGTAATCTTGCACTTTAACCACTGTAATCACAGCTAAACTGAACACACGCATTTTAGATTAAAATCCTACTGCAACCATTCACTTATCAAAGATGATTTAAAGTCACTTGCTGAAATACATTAATTGGCACTGTTAGTACCCTGTACACTTCTCTACGTGATTTATGTGGTCGGCCACACATCATTAATGAGCTTCACGGACGATTTTATAAAAGAAAGCACAAACAAAAAAGCCCCCATTTTATAATGGCTAATGGAAAACATCGCACCAGCTAGTAACACGGTGTGTTTGGTATCGGTCCATCTGAATTGGCCCTGCTTGAGTTTTGCAGTACATACGACTTCAATCTAACATAGCAATTTCACCCTGACTGATTAGATGCAGCAAATTAAATGTCTAATGGCTGTTATTAAAAACCACAGTCCACGTAGTAAAAATGCACTGATGTGGTTTTACAATTACTTTAAATGCATCTCAGCAGTTTAAGACTATGGCGTCACTGATAATGCACTACTCTTGGCTTTCTGATCAAATGCCTCTGAGAACTGACGGTGTACCACTAACAAAACCTCAATCCACAATTTAGTATACAAAAACATGTTCATCCAAAATAGCATTGCTCTTCTCTTATTTGTGATTCTCCTTGTTACCCAGATGACAAGAGCAACGTTTTCCTCTTTGCGACTCGATTGAGGGGAACAGTGTGAAAACACAGTGAAAACATGTGGTTTGAGGAGGCGTCCAGCACACCATGTTTCTGCAATGGCTTCCAGCTGTGTGTAAGCCACTAATGGCACCTCAGGTCCTCTCTGCTGTTCCAGAAGCAGCCAAGCTTCACTCGCTATAAACTGAACACTTTTATTCAACTACTGTTGAGAACTCAAAAAAGTCATCCTGGAAGTTTTATGGAAGACTTAAAGAAAGCAAAAGCCTAATGAGGATGGTTGGTAAATCTAATGAAGCATTGAACCACCATTCAAGTAGCGAGAGTGATCATATCTCATCCAGATGAAGGACACTGCTGCAGTTGTTCATTTGTGTGCGTGTTTCGAGAGTTACTGTGCATGTGTGATTAGATCTGGAGCAGGACTGAACTTCAGGAGCAAGGCACACGGCAATCTTAAGGGGGTCGCACACCGGACGAGAAGCGCGTCGCGTCTAGGACAACTCCAGGTATCGCACACCGGACGCGCAATTTCTCATCAGTGTATGGCCAGCAATATTGTAATGTTTAATGACAGGAAATGACCCAGACAGCAAACTGACATTGAATCAACGTGGAAACGACGTCTCTCATGACATTGAAACAACGTTGATTTTGCTCATCGAATTAACGTTGAACCAACGTCAGACGCGGCATTCTTCAAAGCTAAATGAAAATCGAAAATTGGTTTGCTTTCATAACGTTGAAACAACGCGTTGGTTTCAAGTTGATTTTCCATTAGTTTTGAAAGAATGACGCGTCTGACGTTGGTTCAACGTTAATTCGATGAGCAAAACAATGTCACATCAACGTTGTTTCGATGTCATATTTCCACGTTGATTCAATGTCAGTTTGCTATCTGGGTATGCCCAACAGTGTGTAGTTGTTTAGGCAAAAATCTGGTCATATGAATGAAGTGTGTGCCATTTCATGCAAAAGCTTGATTTTGATAATGCTATGTGTAGTTTCGGTTGCAGTGCTTCATTTTGCAGGATATATGAGGTATTTTGCAGTTCGGGTGTGTGGTTTTGTGAATTGTGTATTTTGATAAAACCAGACTAGTTTGCAAAATTGTGTGTTAGCAATTGGAAAAAAAACTGTAAGAACAACTAATTAATTAAAAACATTACAACCACAAAATGCTATGAAGACCTAGTCCCTGACCTGTAGGTATCGTTTCTCTCTATATGGATGCTGTGATATACACAAGTGACTAGATGAACAGGTGTTTCATATCACGGCTGTTTTTATAAGAACACTGCATTAACCATTCATTATCCATGACCAGAACTGTCTAGCTTATAAACAGTAGCTCAATAACTTGACAAAAAACCCAAAACCTGAAGTCTGGCCCTCATTAAGTCTATATGTCGCTGCAGTGGAGCTAGAGCACTCCTGCCAGGCCTCCAGCTGTATTACACACACCGCCAGCAAGGGCTTCCATGTGTTCATGTTCCCAAGGCTACATTTAGCTGAAACTCAGCATCAGTCAGGAAAAAGACTGACAGCCGTTACAAATTGTATAATTCAAGTTAATTTATTCAAGTAAAAAATTCAAGTATGTTTTCCATGTATACCGATACCAATGTACTTGTACTAACTGAAAATGAATTTACAATTCAGACATTAAAAAAATTACATAAAATATTTTTTATTCAATGTAAAATAACACATACTCCAATTTTTGTGCATACTTTAAGTGAACTTGAAATCAAACTTATTGTTTACTATTCAAATCTTATTTTGTACTTTTACTTTCAGTATTATTTGAAGCAGAGCCGGCCCGAGCATTTTAGGGGCCCTAAGCAGAATTTGATTTGGGGGCCCCTCCCACGACGCGGAGTCACCTGTGTTTGACGATTATTGACACAAATGTCACGCAATAATAATACATTATAAATGAATACACTTAGGTTATGTATTAGGCTACAACAAAATGAATACTTAATAAAAAAAATAGATGCCTACTTAAATAAAAAAGTTTTAACAGTCTTAAAACTGTCTCAAAACATATAAAAGAAATTATTTGCAAAAATTATGACAAAACTGAGAAACATAAGAGCAAGGCTTCAACAAGCCTATTGTTGAAAACTAAAAATATTTGGCCTACTATTTCTCAACTGTCTCAATACAGTGTTACTGTCCTCAAAAGATTATTATTATTATTATTATCGTAACAGACTTTGTTAGATATTACATGACATAATCCAACAAAGTCTGTTACTATAATACCGGTAACGATGTTCTGGCGCTCGTTGTATGTGTGTATGCAATGTATTTTTCCCCTCGGGGCTTGCCGTAGATGGGTCGTGCGCAGACTGCGCACTTGGTAGGCTACTGGAGTGTCGCGGGTTTTTTGGAGGTCTGATGTGTGGTATAATAAAGTGGAGAAGAGTTCAAACTGCTATGTTTATTATTTATTCAAACTGCTACCCTTACACCTTGAAGGTTAAGTTCCCCTGCGGGCTGTTTTCTCCAATACCTATACTGTGACTAGGCGCAGTTGCGCACAAATTGTCTAAACGCTGGCAGACACAGCAGCAGCTGTATTTTGTAGGCAGGTATGTTGATCATTAAATCAGAGTTTTGTTGTCTTGAATGATTCATTCAGTCATATTCATTCATTCATTGATTTATGTCATTTATTTATGTAATCTAAAAAAAAAATTAAAAAATAACCCCGATTAGGGGGCCCCCTGGTGGCTCAACACTTTTGTTTTTGCCCCCATTTTTCTTGAGCTGAACTCAAAGATTTAAGACTTTTTCTATGTACACAAAAGGCCTATTTCTCTCAAATTTTGTTCACAGATCTGTCTAAATGTGTGTTAGTGAGCACTTCTCCTTTGCCTAGGTAATCCATCCACCTCACAGGTGTGGCATATCAAGATGCTGATTAGACAGCTTGATTATTGCACAGGTGTGCCTTAGGCTGTTCACAATAAAAGGTCACTCTAAGGGCCAATCCCAATTCTACCCCTTACCCCTTTCCTTTCCCCTAGCCCTACCCCTTCGCCTTCCCCTTGACCCTTCAAACAGAGTGGCAATGCGTAGGGGTGAAAATATTCCCCTAAGAAATGGGACACCACTACGCCTCCGTTAAACGTCATTATAAGTCGTCGCTAGCGCCTACGTCACAGGAGATGCGCCGATGTTTATCACAACTTCCAAGATCCCGTCGACAGCTGCAGTTATCTGCCGCGTGGGTTACAGCTATTTTCTTGCATCTTGTGAAGTTTGCAGGAAACAACGGAGACGACGAAAATATGTTGCGGGACTATCGTTAGCAAACTACAGTCATTTTAGCGATTTTTTTACAAACGTTTCTGTGAAGAAACTGACCGTAAATATGAACACAATATTGAATGTAACATAAAGCAAATCATTATTTGTCGTTATAATACTTATTAAAGCCACAAATACTTAAATTTATGGGTCTCCTTTGTCGCTTGGGCAGCCAGGCTGGGTTAGCAGTGACACTTCTCATACCCCTTCGTTTGAAGTGTGCTCCCGAAAAATCTTCGTTTGAAGGGCTATCTGGCCCTTCACCCTAGCCCTCCCCCTCCAACCAAAAGAGAATTGGGACAGCCCTACCCCTTCACGTGGACGCGCAAAACGGAGGGGAAGGGGAAAGTGAAGGGGTAAGGGGTAGAATTGGGATTGGCCCTAAGTCCCTGTTTACACGAGAACACTCGCGGGTGAAAACGTAAAAATATTTTATCGGATGTGCCTTTCGTTTACACGGCGACGGCGTTTTGGGGGCTTAAAAACACAAAAAAGTGAAACCACCAACCAGAGTGGAAATCTTAAAAACGCTCCACAGCCGTGTTCCCGTGTAAGGGTAAAAAGGCAAAAGTCTGCTTGACAGTGAAGGTTGTACGCAGGCGCGTGGACTTGGTGTTGTTGTAGTATGCACCCCTAGCTACCTGAAGTGCACACTACATTGAATTTCACACACTTTTGCGTCATCATATGCACGCGGATTTCCCACCCAAAACGCTCGTCTAAACGCAGAATAAAAAGTGACAACGCAACGCCACTTTTGCGTTTTCTCTTCAGAATCGTTTCCGTGTAAACATAGCCTAAGGCCCTGTCCACATGGAGAGGAGTTTAGCTGTATGGCAAATTTGGTATTGTGATGGCGTTTCTTTCAGACGGATCTGGCGTTTTGGGACACTGAAACCGCTATTTTTTTTACATTTTATTTTTTTTAGAGTGCATAAATCTGAAACCGACACCCAATACTTACATTTTGTCCAATGATGATCACACCACGTGACAGCATTAGTCACACACTGCTACGTCACACGTAACAGCAACAACAATGGTGGACTTTTGGTTGTGCTGCAGAAGCTACTGAGCCTATTAGGCAAGGCAAGGCAAGTTTATTTATATAGCACATTTCATACACAGTGGCAATTCAAAGTGCTTTACATGGAAGAAATTAAAATAATCAAAAGAAATTGGAATAATTAAAACAGAATAATTAAAAAATCATAATAATAAAAATAAAATACAGTAAATAATCAAAACAATTTAAAATAAAAAATGAAATTAAGTACAGTAATAGTCGGACGAACAGTGGCACAGTGCTCATTCAGTAAATGCACAGCTAAACAGATGTGTTTTAAGTCTGGATTTGAATGTGATTACTGTAGGAGCACACCTGATCTCTTCTGGAAGCTGGTTCCAGCTGCGGTTGGCAAAATAGCTAAAAGCAGACTCTCCATGCTTAGAGTGAACCCTTGGTATTTCTAGCTGATGTGATCCTAGTGATCTGAGCGATCTGTTGGGTTTATATTCAGTCAGCATATCTGCAATATATTGAGGTCCTAACCCATTAAATGAGTTATATACCAGTAATAATCAATCCTAAATGTAACTGTAATATGTAGATGTGTTCATATTTTCTGGTCCTGCTCAGAATCCTGGCAGCAGCGTTCTGTATAAGCTGCAATTGTCTTATAGTCTTTTTAGGAAGGCCAGTGAGGAGGCCATTACAGTAATCCACCCTGCTGGACCTGGTGATGAAAGCATGCACAAGTTTCTCTAAGTCTTGACTGGAAAAAAAGCATCTAATTCTTGCAATATTTTTCAGGTGATAGTATGCTGATTTTGTTATTGCTTTGACATGACTATTGAAACTAAGGTCTGACTCTAGAGACACACCAAGATTCCTGACTTGATTTTTAGTTGTTAGACCCCTAGCGTCAAGGTATGCATTCACCTTGAGAACTTCATCTTTGTTTCCAAACGTAATGACTTCAGGTTTGTCTTTGTTTACCTGCAGAAAGTTTTGACACATCCAACTGTTTACTTCATCAATGCATTTGCACAGGGAGTCAATGGGGCTGTAGTCGTTAGGCGAAAGGGCTAAGTAGAGCTGTGTGTCGTCTGCATAACTGTGGTAAGCTATTTGGTTCTTTCTTATTATTTTGCTCATTGGGAGCATATACAGGTTGAATAGGAGTGGCGCAAGAATCGAGCCCTGAGGGACTCCCCAAGTCATGGATGTCCACTCAGACTTATGGTCTCCTATACTCACAAAATAACCTCTCCCTTTTAAGTATGACCTTCTAAGCTGTCTAACACATTTTTGAAAAAAGATGTGGGAAGTGTGTCAAGGGCGCAGGTTGATGTTTTAAGGTGATGTACGGTTTCTACCAAAATAGTGCTATCGATTTCTTCTAAATCAGACATAGTAACTTTCTCAGATTGTGGTCTGATCTGCCTGACCCCAGCACCACTCAAGGATGTGCTGATCACCTTTCTGATATTATTGATTTTCTCAGAAAAGAAAGAAGCAAACTCACTGCATTTCCTTTCTGAGAGCATTTCTATGGGAATCTGGCTCGGGGGGGTTTGTCAGTCTCTCCACAGTAGCAAAAAGAGTGCGTGTGTTGTTTATATTGCTGTTTATAATATTTGAGAAGAAAGTCTGTCTAGCTTTGCCTAGTTCCCTATTGAAAAAGTGGATGCTGTCTTTGTAGATGTTATAATGGACTACAAGTTTTGTCTTCCGCCACATGCGCTCTGCTCTTCTGCATTGTCTTTTCATATTTTGCACTGTTGTTGAGTTTCTCCAAGGTGCTTTTTGTCTGCCACTATTCTTCCTGACTTTCACAGAAGCAATATCATCAATTACACTCTTAACTTTTGAGTTAAAAGAATCAAGGAGAAAATCAACAGAGTCGGCAGATATGCTTGGTTTTATAGATATAGCCTTCATAAATAACACACCAATGTTTTCATTTAAGCATCTCTTCTTGACAGACACAGCTCTAGCTTCAATGGCAGGAGAGATCAATATATCAAAGAAAATACAGAAATGGTCAGACAGTGCTACATCCTTAATAACAATCGATGAGATGTTTAAACCCGTACTGATAAGTAAATCTAGAGTGTGTCCACGATTGTGTGTGGGACCGTGTACATGCTGTGTCAGATCAAAAGTTTTTAAAACAGTTATGATTTCTTTTTCTATATTGTTTTCTGCATTATCTATGTGAATGTTAAAATCTGCAGCGATGGCAAAACAGTCAAACTCAGAGGCAATTGTTGATAACAGTTCTGTAAAGTCCTCAGCAAAGGCTGGAGACTATTTTGGAGGCCTGTAAACAATGATAAGTAAAATACGTACCTTTTAACACAATACCCAGATATTCGAAAGAGGGGTAATTCCCAAATGATATTTGCTTACATTGATAAACAATCTTAAAAAGAGCAGCTAAACCCCCACCTCTCCTATCAGCTCTGCAGACACTCATATAAGTAAAGTTATAAGGGGATGTTTCGTTTAGGACCGTTGCACTACAGCTGTCTTCTAGCCAACGTTTCAGTTAGAAACATGAAATCCAGGTTGTATGTGGTTATTAAGTCGTTGACTAGAAGTGATTTATTTTTAAGTGAGTGGATGTTTAGAAGTGCTAAGTTAACAGTCTTACTTTTTGTCCCCACATTAGTCTTAGTCTGGCGTGGAATAGGCACCAGATTAGATAGGTTTGCTGTACGGCTGTTTAAGGCCTTAGATTTTCTATCATGTAATTGAACAGGTATAAGGACAGGTTCTAAATTAAATTTAAGACCAAACTTACGATGGAAATATAAATTAAAACTGAAAATATACAGTAATATTCCCAAGTAAACACACTGTCTGTTCAATGGTGAAATGACAATAACAAATTGTGCGGTCACCTGTGGTGGAGTACAGTGGAGTGAAAAGAAATATAGAAGGCATTTTTATAAATGTCTTAAGCCTTGTATGTTTTAAATAATAGAGTATATTAATAAAGGCTTAGATTTAATTTACTAATAAAGGTATAGAACCAGTTTATTTATAGTGTACTGATAATAGTTTCATTTAATTAGTTTGTTAATTAAACTAATAAAAAAAAGACTGAGATATGTTTGGTTATTGTACCTTTTAATTAATAAATTAAAATTAATTTGCTATATTTCAGATCAATATATTTATTTTCCTTAATTTTAATTAACCCTAACTTTATTCTCATCATAAGAATTATAAATAATTGATTTCCGTATAAAATAAAAGTACAAACATTTAAAAATAAACAGATTAGTGCCCTGTTTTGAGGACAAGAAATGAAAACCAATGCGATATGATGAATGTCCGAAAGATGGAAGTCTGTAACGGCCACCTAGTGTTCAGTAGTGTTCATGACATGTTGATATGCCTTTAAGATGACTTCTTCTATGGCGTTCGCTATTGTACCGGTATGCGTAATGTTGTTATGTGAGCGCGAATGCTCGCGCAAAGAGGAAGATGACCGATCAATCGCGGGTTTGTTTTATTATAATGCGTTTACTTCCACTTTGATTTGTAGCGTTTTACAGAGTGTTTTATTTAACCTGTTAACATCTGCTCTTTCGACATGTATGTGAAGAGTGTGCTTAACAGAAAGAAAGCAACTATAAAAAGGACTCGTGGAACTACCAGTTCGTTTGCACTGTCTTTCCTATTCTTCTTCTGGGCAGACTTCAAACTCTGACAGATGTTACAACACACAGACAGGGGTTGGATAAATAGGTTTTGCTTTTAAAACTGTGTTTTAATGCGAGTATAGGCCTACACACATATAAGTAAACACTTTGCAGACTGAATGTTGTCCTGTATGAACAAAATGACGGATGTTTTTCATCTCTCCACTGTTCGATTGCACCCGCGTGTCTCTAACACACACACACAGGTTACGTTACCTCGTAGAAAATATTCGACCTGGCTGGCAGAACGATTGCCTTTGCCTGCATCTTTGAGGTGACATGACAAACATATTTAAGACCTTTCCAATCTGAATTTAAGACAATTTAAGGCCTTATTTTTAGGAAAATTGATTTAAGACTTTTTAATACTTTTTAATGACCCGCGGCCACCCTGTCTGGTGTTATCGGAGGCTGTACATTGCTGTCCTGGTTTCCCTCGCTGTTTTCCAGAAAGTCGTCCTTGGGTGCTGAATCTGGGAGCAGTTCTGATATGTCATAGTCTGACTGTGGTGAGCTCTGTGGGCAGGGCTCTGCTGAGATTGTATCTGTGAGCAGAGGTTGTTGTGGCTGAGTGGTGTTATCATTGTCCTTGTGTGATCCGTCAACATTATGTCCATTCTGGTGCTGAAGTGAAGTCCTGTGGTCATTCATACTGTATCCAGGTGTGTGTGTGTGTGTGCGCCATTCAGGTTGAATGGATTGGCACACACAGCAGAAGGATGATGGAGGGAGAAGTAGATATTGTTCTTTAGTACTCTTGAACCAAGTTTGTTTGGGTGATGGCCATCCCGTTGAAACAGTTGCCTCTGACGCCAGAAAAGATTGAAGTTGTCAATGAAGTTCACTCCTTTTATATTGCAGGTTTTTTGCAGCCATGTGTTGAGACCAAGCAACTGTGAAAACCTATTTGTTCCTCTTGCTGGGAGTGGTCCACTGATGAATGTTTCAACTTTCAGTCTTTTAATATATAGCAGCCCTTGGTTATTTTCTGTCTTTTCTCGGTCAAGAGGGCACCAAATTAAAAAATTCTTTTACGTTTCGACTACATATATGATCCACTTTCAATAAAGATTATTGTTGCAATGGGTGAAATGCTCCTTTAACGACGATTTTAGACAAATACATTTACATTTAATTTTTTTGTACATAGAATAATTTCAGGTGCTACTCTGTGTCTTAGTACTTCTCATCTCTGTCTTGCAGGGCCAGTGAAGAAACCGATTCTCTCAAAATGCTGCAGAGCCATAATCGGATGCAAATCATGCATCAATCACTCACTGCAAACTTCAACTCAGTGTGTTATGTGTAGGGCAGACAACTTTGCCATCAACATTGTGGAGGTGACTGGCTTTTCTGAGGCCTTGAATGCTTTAGAGGAGATAATTAAGGTGGATTAAACAATCTGTTTTGTTATTGTTAGTGAAGCTGTTCATTATCCTGTAAAATATTCTGTTCACTTGATCGGCCTGACCAATGTTCGGATTGTCGGACCTTTTTGAATAATTGACCATTGTGCTGTATAATTGACCACTGTCAAGAAAAAATGCCGTTTTGAATCACGTAAGCTGTGTTACAAATAAGGTTTTTATTTATCAGAAGCAAAACAGTAACAAACAAATACTTTTAAACATTTTTTTACATTGGGTGAAGTTTGTTTACATTTTGGCAAGTAGCTTTTGGTAAACCTTGTTTACCAAAAGCTGAGGTCAAACCAGCAGAGGTTAAGAAATAATGGTAATTAAAAAACCACGTTATGTGAAGTTTCTGTCTTTTGTCAAGTAGCTGTATAGTAAGGGAATTATGTATAGAACGGCAGTCATTATTGATAAAATAAGTCCCTTCAGTACGAAGCAAGACACCTCCACGTCGTGCCAGGGTCTGGTTCGGTTTTCCCAGTAATGACTGTCGTTCTATACATTATCCCCTTATTATACAGCTATGAATGCTGTACATGCATAGTTGTACTATATGTGAGATTTAGTCAAGTTTAGTCAAGGTGGATCAATGCATCTTGAAAAGGTTTAAAATCTCATATGACATATATGACATATCAGGGTATGTTTGCCCAAAAAGATGTTCAACGTTCAGCTTCTCTTCACTTTGGAGAGGGTCTGCTCCAAAGGAGGAGACTCTTGTTGAGGGGTTTCCCAATTCCTCTGCATAAAGGTCAGCTGCGTCAGGCGCGTGAGGTAGTAGCCCCTCTGGGACTTTTTTCAGACACCCATTTCTTGCTAGTTGATTGGGTATTCCTTTTCCTGTAATAAAATTTGTTACAATAAAATACAACGCAACTGAGGAAAGTTTATGATTTTTCTTTTCTGTAACTGTTTTCACCATACCTGGAATTCTGTGTGCATTCCAACTGTCAATTACTCTCTTCATGCCCAGTTCAGACAGTTGTCTAGTCAGGTTAGACACACAGTATCTGCTGACGTTGCAGTCCATGTCCAGGAGTTCTTTTGTTGAATTGTAGCTTGAATATTAGTTCTCGGTTAAGTTAACTGGATAAAAGTATCAATTAAATAACTAAATGTAACCAAAGCCCAGTCCACAACAACTACATGTGTAAATGTTTCTGAAATGTCTGCATACTCCTTTCTTTCTTTCTTTTTATTTAGTTTTTTTTTACCTTTGTTGACGTACTTTGGTAGTAGGGTGGTTTGTCCTGACAATGTCTGTGGGACGCAAGAATTTCCTGGATGAAGAGTGCCAAGTAGAATTCCTTGCCGTGGTCAACACGCACCTGATCCCACATTCCATAGTTTACCACAGCAGACCTTGAATTGTAAAGACATGAAAGAGATCAGAGTTGAGCTGTATTCACAGTAAACATTCTTGGGCATAAGATCAAGCTATGTTTTACATAGGTTGATTGATTTCAAGTAGGCTTAAAACTACAGCCAATATTACCATGAAATATGGTGGAAATGCAAAGTGTGGGTAGAGGACATGTATCATTTTTTAGCACTATTTAGGGTTGCTAATTAGTATGGCTACATTTTAGCAAAACTGCATTACATTAACAAATGTGAATGGAACAAATTGCCTACCTGTAAACGTTCTCATAAATAATGAGGTTATTCTTTACTGGCACTGTTGCATGTGCCACAACTTTGCTAGAAAATCCATCTATGGCCAACACGTGTGTCACTCCAAACATTGCAAGTTTCTCGTTTTGGTCTAAATGGTAGGGATGAGCGAGTACAGCATTATCTGTATCTGTATCTGTATCTGTGTTAACCATATGAATTATCTGTATCTGTATCTGTACTCGGACTGGGCGGGGCCTAAACCCGGAAGTGGGTCGGGTAGTCTTGAAATGGGCGGGGCTTTAACCGGTATGTTATTTTAAGCATGCAATTGATATGGGTTGATCTGAAATTGCTTTATTTTTTGCTGATAAGAAATAAAACTATTTACATGACAGCATCAGCATTGAGCTTCAGATCAATGGTTTTGATCACGATAACAAACGAACTACAAAACAAGTTTTGCAACAATGAATACAACACATGTGGCTGCAATTATGAAGTAAAATGTAATGAACAAGAGTATTCATCTCAACTACGGCTGGGTGATATGGACCAAAAGTCATATCCCAATATATTTAGGCTGAATTTCGATATACAAAATATATCCCAATATTTTTTCTGCAAAGTGAGAGCAAATGTTCAGTCAAAGCCAAATATGACATGTCACAAGTATAGTTTTATTGAAACTTGAACATTTGCCAAACCAAATGAATAAATAATAAACAGGTTTCTTCACCTTAGGGCTGCATGATTAGCTATGACAAAAATCTTCATTGCAGATTATTCCCTTGGAATTGTAATTGTGATTTATTAATTGGTTTATTTATTTTGTTAATACAACGTTGGTATGAGCCATTACAGTCATTTAAAAAAATATAAAAAATAACACAAAGAAAAATAGGGGCATTAAGGGGTTAATATAGAAACGACAGTTACTATGGTGAATAGTGAATAATACACAATACTAACAAGAACTGTTTATGAAACATGGAAACTGCTCTGGTGAATAGAATGAAAATCATAACTGCATTGCTTTTATTTCGTGTAATTTACAACGTAACGGTGTTGCATGCTCGTATAGTTTCTTTTGCACTTTATACAGAGGCGATCCAGCGCGCGCAGCCGCATTTGCGCGTGCAATTGAGTGTGCGCTACGACTAACGTTACAGTATAACGGGTGACAGGACAGAAAGTCCGTTTTGCTGAGGTGAAAGACTTTATTTCATAACATAACATGCTTTAATCAAGCACGCAAAGTGGAAAAGGAGTGGCTGGGGCGCGGGGAGAAGTGCAGAGAGCTCTGGTTCAGCACTCAGCAGCTTGCTTGGAGCAAGGATCACAGCGCAAACCTGAATAGCCTATCGGTATGCAATATGGTTTAATTACATATCACATTTAAAAATATATATATATTTTTATATTGATATATCGCTCAGCCTTAATCTCAACATAACTTTTTTTTTTTTTTATCCGAGCACAGATATTGACTCGTATTACTCGTATAATATTCGTACTCGACAAAAGTGCTTTATCCGTACCGGATACTCGTTTCAGCCGAGTATCCGGCTCAACTCTACTAAATGGAGTTTATGCCCCATATAGGCAGCATAGTATGGCACTGGATTTAAGTTCCGCAGGCCCTGTAATTTGAAATGAAGGACAAGTGTTAAATGGATTTGCTTATACAGGCCACAATACAGCTCTAAGTAGTTCTCGTTTTACTATAACCATTTCAACAGCGGTTAATGGAAATTTGTCCTGGTGTGCTCAAACATATCACACATGACATTAACACACCCAGTTAACATAGACAACATACATGCATATTAGAAAAAACACAAAATGTAGTGAACCAGTCCATAAAGTGCTTGGTGCAGGAGGCACAAGCGAGAGTGCAGTAGGAAGTTGATAGTGCAGTTGCAAATGCTTATTCCTTTCTTTCATGCAATAGTCATGTGCAATAGCACATCTTGCATCTCATTTCATGGTAGGGTCTCGCCATCCCGCGCAGGACTCCACCAATCTGATTTTCTGCAGCAATAATCCCTTTGGTCGCCAGGTAACCAGTCATAAACTTTTGACCAAATGTTGGGCCAGCCTAAAAAAATTGAAGATGATTAAGAAACTTGTTTCAATTTCCAACTGTGCATCAGATACTACTCACTTGAAGTTGTGAACTTTACAAAATCGTCGAACACTCATTACAGAGCAGCGACGTCCTGCGCCAATCTCTGTAAGGTGCTGTGCAATATCTGCATGCGTCGCATGCCTTCGCAACATGTCACAAATTGTCTCGGAATATGCCTCCAAAGACGCCATGTCATCCAGATGACAATATCAAAACAAAACCATCCAAAGCAATTCCCAACCCACCGGGTCAACCAAAATATATGTCAAAAATAGACCCACGCGATTCAGAATGGCTTTTTTTGTAAATTATTTTTTCTTTTGTTCAGTGGTTCAGTGTTTCATTTTCAATCCCTAAAACAGATGAAAACATGACATTCACTTCCATTTAAAAATGATACAGAAGTGGAAAAATCATATATCACTTATTTTTCGTTTCCCATGTGACCTCCAAAATTGAATAATGAATGAACGAAAAAGTACACGGACCAAGTACACTGACCGTTTGGACATAATATGAGACAGAATTCTTTATTAAATCCATAAAAGAAACAATTATTACCGGAATAGCCTACAGGACTCAAAGAAATGCCACAATCAAGACCTCGGAGCAGAAATGAGTGAGAAACACTCAGGAACTCCGTGTCTTTCCCTGCCATTAATGGTTGGATAACACACCACGTCTCCTTCCATTAATAATAATATGTGTAGTGCGGTGTCTGTGATATAGACTATAAATCTACCAACGTCCGTTGCCATGATTGTTGGAATGACTTATCGCGAGAGACGTTTTAGTCGTATAACATTGGTCAATGGAAACACCGACATTTCGCAATAGTTTTTTTATCGACATTTAGAAAATATTGCAAAGGTTTTGCGCAAATCTATAATGGAAACGCGCCTACTGATCACATATTATGATATTATCACCACTACTGGCCAATCATCACTAAATTAATCACTTAATTATCTCATTAACTTCAACACTGCTTCAGTGTTTATTTTTAACACCCTGGAGTTGGACCTATATGTACACCGAGAGTGTATATATGTACACTGGGGATTTTGCTGTGTAGGCCTAGTCAGTCAGATGGATCGATAATTAGGGAGAGATAGATAGATAGATAGATATATAGATAGATGTGTTATTTGTCCACTGGGGAAAGTTGTTTTCATAGTAAAAATGTCTTCATCAGCTACGGAATCATGGTATTCATGCATATGCCTATAGTTTGTTTTATTTTTGATAAAAATAACGTATGACGTATGTCTCAACCATTGAGAAAGCTATAGATTATAACCGGCATCTGTTGTCAGATGCAACTAAATGGAAATAAAATATGCCCCATCACAATGCGTAATGACCAGTGGTGGAAAGAGTACTGAAAAAACATACTCAAGTAAAAGTACCATTACATTCCAAAAAATGTAGTGTGAGTAGAGTAAAAAGTACTTGTCCAAAAAACTACTTGAGTAAGAGTAAAAAAGTAGCTTATTTAAAAGTACTCAAGAGTAGTGAGTAGCCTGCTGAGGTGCGGATTCTGACCCTTATAATAAACACTGCGCACTACAATTTATAAATTAAAAAAAATGCACATACTGGAATTCACATTATATTTTGTTCTTTGTAAGAAAGATTGAAGAATATCTATCATCCATCTTTTTAAAATGCATCAAATCAGTACACTCATCACCATTTAAATCATATTATTTGGGGGAAAAAGCATTTAAAATTAGGCGAAAAGCCACTGGGCCTGAGCATGTTATTGTTGCACATAAAATATCAATATTCATAACTGTGCAAAGAATTCAAAAACCTTTAGAAACGTATATGATAGTTCAGCATCACACACCAAGAGATGGGTTAAATAAAATAAAAAAAAATACCCAATTTCTCTCCAAAACGGTACCAATGTTAGTGTTTTGATCAATGAGAATCACTAATATTATCAGATTACCTCAACTAATGCACTGAAAAAGGCTAAGATAGTGAGCTAACACTAATAATTACACACTTTTATTCCATGCTATTAATAAATATGTTGCAATTTAAACGTAAATGCATTGTTCTAGAAGGGTGGCATCATCCCTTACATTTTACACAGCTACATTTACTCACACTGTAATGTTAATATAATTTGTAAGGAAAATCGTGCATTAAATAGGGAAGTTATATCCAGGAAACTTTTACAAAAGAAACAAACACACTCTCTGAAGTCTCGGCGAAGCTGTTTTATCAGCAGCATCCACAAAAAAAAAGTTCAGCATGAAAAATGTTTTTGCTAAAAGTGCACAAATGAAGACGGATCATATAA
Organism: Pimephales promelas; assembly: GCF_988280905.1. Taxonomy (NCBI): domain Eukaryota; kingdom Metazoa; phylum Chordata; class Actinopteri; order Cypriniformes; family Leuciscidae; genus Pimephales; species Pimephales promelas. Next base: position 44,655,212 of record NC_142771.1, read on the forward strand.
TGGAACAATAAAAAAAAAGCTGTTTATTAACGAGCTGTGCTAATTTCTTATTAAGTAATGCAGTTCAAGTTAACGACATGGTGCACTGATTCTGAATCTGGCGGCATGGCGAGAGCGAGACGCGGCAGTGCACAGATCGTGACGCACGTCTCTATAGTGAAGGAAATGGGAGCGGGAATTCACCGCATTATGAACTCGTCTCGCAATTCCCCCAACCTCAGACCAAATGTTTGGCCATGTAGACAGGCCAGCCTATATAAATATCATATTAAGCAGAAATGTGAAATGTACCTTAGCATATTAGAGGAAGACGCTGATATCTGGATTGAATTGATGCGTGAAGAATGCACTTCCACAGCAGTCACGAGCAGGAAGAATAGGCGGTAAGTTTTCTATGCTTAATTTGAATTGATGACAGTCACGAGACCGATTACTCGATCCAATCACGTTGATGGATAAAAAATAAAATTAAAACAAGCATGTAACGAGTAACGGCCACAAACAGAAGGAAAATAGCGGAGAAAAAGTACCGATACATCACTTAAAATGTACTCAAGTAAAACTAAAATTACACAATTTTAAACTTACTCAAAAAAGTACAATTTCTGAAAAAAACTACTTAATTACAGTAACGTGAGTATTTGTAATTCGTTACTTTACACCCCTGGTAATGACGCACAAAAGCTGATATCGCGCTTTAGAAGATGTGGCAAATGGAAGGATTCGGAGTAAACGCATCATCTTCACAACAAAATGTGTGGAAAAATATATTATGTATTCAAGAATTCCCTCATTGTGCAGTTTATTTCAGTTAGGACAGTCTTGATTTCGCCCAACTCCTTGGCCACCTCTCATTACTACAGCATTTACGGCGTCTGCAACCTTTTGCCCCTCAAGTGGCTTTTTGGCATCAGTAATGCACACTGTGCCCTCCAAACAACATTTTTCTCCTCTTTTCCACCTCGCCAACGATAACTTCTACTTCACATTGACTGAAGTTTAGTTTTTTTATTTCCTCTCTGTGTTTAACATGATTTCGCCATCGATGAATAATTTGTGGGCGTTTCACGAACTATTTATGGGCAACTATGGGCGTGACATGAAGCCGCAAAAGCTGCGCTATATTTAGAATTGATTGTGATTTATTAAGGGAAAAATGCGTAGGATGTGTGTGCGCACGGTTTTATAAATCCGAATATTTCTGTGCGTACGCACGTCCTATGTTTTTCATCCGTACGCCAATTCTGACGCAAATCCTACGCAAAGTTTTATAAATGAGGCCCCTGGTCGGGATGATCATGCATCAGCCAATGTGTTATTAAGGGAAATAGAAACATTTGATGATTTAGTTGTCAGAGCACACATAATTATTCAAAGAGGCCATCCAACTAATTTGTGTTTTGTAATTTAGTTGCCTAATTTTAAAAAAAGTGTCTCATCATTTTATTTATTCTTTTAACCTCAAAATAAAAACTTAGATTTTTACTTACAAATCTAAAATCATTAAAGTGTCCATAAATCTCTACTTTATTTACATTTCAACAACTACATTTTTAAATGCATTTCTGTATTTAAACCAAGTGTAGACATTTGAATGTTTCTCTTAGTTGTGTTTACTGTTTTTAGTTCAGAGTATATCAGAGTAGCTTATCGAAGTGTCCTGCGTCAGCACACACACTCCCTCCAGCACACACACTCCCTCCGGTGAACACGGCCCTGGGTCTCTGATAACACACCAAACACCCGGACCTTCCAGCAGCCGACAGATAACCAGCAGCTCACAGCTGAACAGCAGCTCTATTACACCAAACACTACAATTCACTAATGCGCATCATTAAAAACATGACAAAGGCTGAAGAGGAAAAAATCCCTAAACAATGGCAGAAGTGTGATTTAAAGTCTCTATTGTTCTATTGCTTTAATGCTTCCTGCGTCCTATAATTCATGGCATGTTTAATATTTTTGAAATCCCAAAAATGCATTCTTCTGCGTCAACACCAATACACAAACGTGTATGTACTAAACTTCTATGTGTTTGAGGGGAGAGCAAGTGATTTTGATTTCAGAGGTTTTTATTTCTATAATAATTAATAATAAAAAAATCTATAATAATGATGCGTACTGCATTTTATGCATTTTATGATTTTATGCGTACTGCATATAAAATAATCAGCATTGAGAGTACAAGCATGTGATAATCAAAAGCATTTGAGGGTACATTGTAAACTTGCCAGAACACTTTAAGCGATTTACCCACAATTTATTCATAAGTAGTTTCTCATCAGTAAAGTTTTAAAAAACATCTGAATTCTCCAGAAATGACGAGAGTAATGTGCACAGTAAACACGTGAGTGGTGCAGCTGTAACCTTCCACTTATATACAGCTTCTCACAAACGCATCTGAGATGAATGGGCATTCCCAGAGACCGCTACTGTTATGGCATTTGGGACACTGTGTACACTAATTGCATTTCTTTGAATATGGTGCAAACTGAAGTATTTGGTTATACTGAAATATAGAAATATTGTCAAGAACTGTTAACACCCTAACCTCTTCTAGTCCATTTGCCTAACTGCATGTTTACACACACAGACAGCTATTGAGAAGACTGCAATATTCTGGTGTATGCTGCCCTCTTGTGGTGTAAATATGACTGCACTTTTAATTCAACATAATCTCTTTGGTTTTCGCTAGAAATCAAAGAAAATTGGTTTAGATTTAGTTTCCAAAGCAGATCCAGTGATCAAGGAATTATAACACAGTAAGTCAAGCCAACTTTATTTATATTGCGCTTTATACAATACAGATTGTTTCAAAGCAGCTGAAGGGAAAACACAAAGATGGGTAAAATTGTCATGAAATAAAATAATGAAATGAATGTAATTGAAGAGATGACACTGAAATTCCTGACTGTGTTTTGCTAGCATGGCGAACTATGCTTTTTATATTACATCAGAGCAATGAAGTTGGTGGAAGAGAAGTCCTCCTGAAGAGAAGCCTTGGCCTTCCCAAACTATATTGCTGAGATGAGTAAAAATAGACTGACATATGTTGAAATAAAATGTCTTTGTATAAGCAACATATTAAACTGCAATATTTTATAAAAATGAAATGTTACAGATGAAATATGAATGTTTAGACAAGATTTCGTTGACTAGTTTTGGATAGATTATAAAGTTTTTTTTACAGCAAAATAGACTAATTGTTACAAACTGCTCCGAGACTGTAGTCATAATAGTCTTATCTGGAGTTCCCTTTGCTGGCTCAAAAGGGCACTCCAGCTGGTGACCGTTACACTAATGACTCATCAAATAAGCTTTTGTTCGCCAATTTATGTTTATATGTTAATTACATATGGGATGTTTTGTCAAAAATAAAGTATATTGAATTATCAACTAAGATGTTATTATAGTGTAATAGCGTATATGATTTTAAGATGTTTCTACCTCTAACTTTGAACATATGTTTAGTATGTATTAGTAAGTTTTAGTTTTTTCAATAACCATGCATGAACAATATTCTTTCAAAAATACAAACATGTACATACATGTTGCTCACATAATATGGTAGCCCTGTTTCTGCTAATTTCACCTGTGCCATAAGCAACAGAAAATAGCACAAATGCCAGAACATCTCAAGGACCCCAAAAACACCTAGGACCCCAGAGGGTTAAGTAAAACTGTAAAGTGCATTTTAAAAGCAACATAAATTATAATAAAAAACAAACACAAGAACATTCTTAAGTAAAACTGTAAAGTGCATTTTTGAACTATATAAATAAATAGATTGTACATAAAGAACTTTAAAACACAAACAAACACACAAACAAACACAACAAGCCTCTTTCTCCTACAGATGGCACAGGAGAAGTGGCATCACGGTTATTTACACAGTTTTCCTCTTTTCCAGCTCTGAATCCACCACACTTTTAAAGTGTTCAAAGCTGTCGTACACCACACTGTCAAACCCTGAGGTGGTGCATTTCCTAGTGGATGGACAATAGGAAAATATCTTCTGGGTGCTTCCCGCCACTTTGTCCTTGGAAGGAGTGTACCTCTTCCGCTGTCCACCACAATTAGGCACGTGGCAAGCCCCACATGGCCGCAAGGACTTGTTCGGCATGAATGCCTTGACTGTTGGTGCAGGAGGTACAAAGCTCTGGCTGCAGGATGGCCCACGAAAAAGGACGGAGGGAGCCTGTGGCTGTGCGGGTAGAACTAGCAGTATGGGTGCTGCCGACACAGGGGGTGGTCCATAGGTAGACACAGCAGGCTTTGGCTGGAGGTGGGTGAGCGCAGCAGGCTTTGGCTGAGTGGAGGAGGAAGACGCTGTGGGCTGAACGGCCCGGTTCACAGGAGGCACAGGCTCTGGCTCTTCAACAAATAATCTGGAAATATAAAATACACATGTTATGACTATTAATATGACGTGTGTGCTATTTGCTTTCCACAGCCAACAGGTGAAAGTGCTTATGACAACTTACCTCCGCTTCTCACCACGCCTTTTTCCAGCCTTGTAAAGAACGTGCTGGTACTGGACCTAAGGCCGGTCTGGCGGCGGGAGGGATGTTGGTAGCGCAGGAGCTTCCGGGAACGGTGCGTCCGACAGCACTTTCAGGTGAGGCGTCACCTTTGGCAGTACCGTCGCCCTGTAGTTGGCCTTTTTCTCCTCCCTGGCAGCGAAGGTCGAGATGGACTTGGCATTTAAGTTGGGCAGTGGAATGGCGAGACCGCCGAGGATGGGGTCATCTCGGACTCGGTCTGCAATCCTCTTATACTGTCCCTTCAAAGAAGCCGTGACCTTGCTGGGGGAGGTGAGCTGATTGGCCGGCGCTCGGTTCTTCAGCATCTTGAGGAGGAGGTAGAGCAGGCGACTGTCCTCGGTCACCTGTGCCGCCTGAGCGTACCTCATGCAGCCAAACTTGGTCTTCTGGGCTGCTCTGGTCTCAGGAGAGTCCGCCCCAAGGCACCGACCGAACAAAGTGTAGCCCCACCTGGACTCGTACCGCTTGACGAAGCGGGCGGCGGTCTTGTCGTGGTCGTGGAGAGAGTTGGCGGCGGCCGCGATCTTATGCCTGAGGTCAGCCGGCACTAGGTGGTGGTCGCTGTTGTTGGCCAGTTCAAGGAGGAGCAAGGCCAGTGCCTCCACTTCCTCTATACCTGGCAGATGCAGATGTCGATGGCTCATCAGCACGTCTTGCAGGGCAGGACTGTCCTCTTCTTCCGCCTGTTCTGCCTGGGTGAGGACGACATGCTTCCCACACACTCTGTCTATTGGGTCCTCCTCTGTATCAGAAGACATGCCGAGACCCTCGTCCGCCATCTCATCGTCTCCCTGCTCAGCCGACTCCTCCTCCTCCTCACGTGACTGCTCTTCCTCAACTGCAAATATGTAATTGTACTAAATCACAAACATGTCTACACAACAATAGTTTTTTTTTCACCAGGTTTGTCATCATTGTTTAAGTGTGTTATCAAGTACTGTACCTTTCTGCACGTAGTAGTCCCTGGCAGTGAAGCTGGTGGACTGGCACATGGCGTACTCAACACCAAGGAGCTCCTCCTCATCTGGGTGCTCGTACGCTTCGGGCACCGGCATCGGTGCAGCAAAGTTGGGCTCCAGGACGTGCTCCTTGCCGAAGAGAACCTCGGCCTGCTGGTTGATGCGCTGGATCTGCCGCGCGTCCAAGCACGACGTCTGCTGGCCATGACCACCAGCGACACGGAGCGATGCCATGCGGTGGTTCCACTGCATGGCAAAGGACACCAAGTATACCTGAAACACATTCCCATTTTGAGTGTTATTGTGTACAATGTTTACTAGTGATGACTGGAGCTGTGAAATAAAATGTATCATTGAAACTATCATTGAAACTTTTCTTTTTAAATTATACTGTATGACGTGCTATATGAAAATGTATAAAACAGTTGGTTCCAATCCTTGATTCTGATTGGTCAATAGCTGTGCTTTTTTCACGATAAAACACGGCTATGACCGCTTCACCCAACAGTTCTATTCATCACAGCGCCCTTAGCAACACCCTTAGCAACCACAACTACAGAGCTACTGGAGGCCGAACTTAAAACAAAAAAAGCACTGGAGCGACATTCTTAAATTTTTGAAATGAGACAAATATTTAATGCGTGCACAATAAACAGAGATGTTCAAATAAATTTAAATAAACAACAATAAAAAGTAATCTCTTGTCTTGTTCATTAATAACATTAATAAAATAGATTAAAGACCTAACTGTTACCTATCAAAATATGTGCCCTTGTGTTTTTATTTATGCTATGTAAATATTTAGTTTAGTGCAGAGAGAAAATAACGGAATAAACAAAAAATAAAAAATTTCTCATGCTGAGAGATAAGCCATGCCTATTTGTGTGAGGAAATTTCACAAATATTGTGTTGTAAAAAATCAAAAGAATGAGACAAAGTTTGAGAACGGTTTTTTGTTTTTATTTGAGCTTTCATGCATGCATATCACACATTGGAACGTTGTCGTTCACGGTCAGGGACTATTTTTTCTAGCGGAAGGAATGCTTTTATTGATTTAACTTCATGAAAGCTGCACAAATACATTTTTTTTTACTTTAATATTGTGTGGTATAAAAGTTTTATAAAAGCAATAAACCTATGCTTCGCTTCGCTCCTAACAACGCCCTTCAGTCCTTACTTATTCACGATACAGCACAGCCTCTCGTACCTTATTGCTTACGTGTCTGCAATAAAGCTTTATACATATATCTTATGTTTTAATCACTCACTTGGAATGGCATAATCCCACATCGCTGTGAAGGGACGGCATTGACCAGGTGGGCGTGCAACCCCTCCAGAGAGTTGCTGCCTCGTCGACACCTGTACTTGTTGAGTCGGACGCCGTTCATCACCACCACCTTCACAGACACATACAGCGGTATGCTAGGGGGATCCTGTAACACACAACATATTGCAAGGTCCTTTTTATTCTGGTGTCCTTTTGAAATGTTGCCATATACAAGTCTGAATGGTTTTGACACACAGACATTAATTACATTATTAATCAGACATTAACCCACCTGCATGCAACTGAGGTGCTTGCTCGCAACTGCCCAGTGAGCTTCGACTGCCTCTGGCGACTTGAACAGGTGAATGCCATCGATGTCAAGGCCGGCTGGTCCCCGGAACTCAGCAAGGATGGACTCTATAACCAAAGCAGTTTCCTGTAACACATAGGATATATTATCAGCGTTGAGTGTTGGATCTGGATCAGTTGAATATATGTGAATATGAAAGCCACACTTACCACAACCCCCCGGGTAATACGCCTTACATATGACCTGATCTGATGAGGCTTGAGGAAGGCCATCATCTCCTCATCAGAGTACCTGCCGTAGAGCTCTGGGTTACCGTTCCTGACCGCCTGGATCAGGAGCGTCATGTCAAGCTTGTTGTAGGCAAGCACGGCACCCGCCATGGCACTCATGACAGCCCCGTACTTGGCGTGGCTCTGCTTAATCACTACGGCGTCCCAGCGGTGCAGCCAGTGGCGGATGTCCAGCCTGATAACGGTACCCCTCTTCACCCAGTCACCAAACAGATTTTCCAAGAACGACGAACCGCTGTCACTGAAAATTATATCATGACATTTTGTCTAGGTGTGTTACATGTTGGATTATACATTTCATCATAGGTTTCAACGGCTATTGAACTCACCGACAGCAGTTGTTGTCTGCGTACACCACCTTCGGAGCAGGGGCGTTGGCACGCCGAAAGCGGGCGACCAAACCTCTGGCCATGCATGCGTTGCACCCTTCGGACTCGGACGCCACCACCACTGTGGTCAAGAACTGGCCCCACTCATTCAGCACGCTGGTGACGTACTGCATGGTGCCCTGGCCATCGCCGTAGATCTTCTTGAGAATCTATAAAAACAAAGCAGAACATTCATTGCATGGTGCTTATCAAGAGTCAGTCTGTTCCATATGATCACAAGTTCTTTAAGCTGTACATACCTTCCTCGTGCCGTCGATGCACAAGATTTCCCCAGTTGTACTGAGGATTTGGTCCCTGTACACGGGCATCTTCTCCATCTCCAGGATCAGGTGCGCACGCCTCAGGACCCGAGCAGACGGAAGGGGAGACGGGGCGATGGGAGGGGTGTGAGTGCCGGCTGCTCTGGCAAACGACAGGATGCCTTGCTGAGACGAAGACGATCCAGCCGCCGACTTGTAGGCATCGTACAGGAGAGTCTGGTACAGGTCCCGACGCTCCACGTACCACTCGTCATGGCTCTGCTGCAGCAGCCTCTGCACCTTGCTCATTGAGACAGAGTTGAGTCGGTCACTCATCAGGGTGACCACACTCCTGTCCACAGCACGCTTGCCGCAGATTATGGCAGGGAACATGCTTCTGACGGCCGGGGCGAGGTTCATCAGAATTTTTGGACTGTACGCCAGCCAGGTGTACTGCTGCTGGGCACGGTGGGCGCCGTCCTCCTCGTCGTCACTGTCGTCCGCGTGTGCCTGGCTCGGCTCCTCCCTCAGCTTGAGACAGTGTTTGCACATCAACCTCTCAGTCAGCAGGGTGTAATGGAAGTTCATTCCACACACTTGCCTGGCGTAGCTGCCGTACCCTCTCTTCTCCAGGTAGTACTCTGGCGGTGCGGGGCAGTTGGTGTTGGGGCAGCGGATCAATGCCTTCATCACGCCGACTGGGCGCCAGAAGAATGCAGGGGTGGTGAAGAAGGAGAGCATGTTGGGCACAGCTCCCTTGATGGCCATAGGAGGTGGGGGTGGGTGGAACTCCATCTTCTCCTTAAAGAGCTTCCTCTCGGCCATCTCTCCCCTGACATTCTTGTACTTGGATGCCCTCTCGAACAGCCCGTAGGTCTCGTTGGTCTTCAACCACTTGATGTTCGCGGGGGCTATACCAAGGGCTTGGGCGGATTCAGGCGGCTGCTCCCAGAATTTCTGCCAGCCCTCCAGCACGACACCACCGGGTTCCGAGGTCTCTCGGAGAGACGAGGGTCCGGGCCTGTCGTCCTGGTACACAGAGCTAGCGAGGTCTCCCCAGGTGGTCAGCTGTGTGCTGACCGACACCTCGGACCCGTCCAGGACACTCTCTGAAGAGGAGAACACCACAAAAATGTATCAACAGCATTGCTCGATACATACTGATAAATTTCATGTGGCACAAACACATGTCCTAGCAGCTCCACAGCATACTACAAAGTCATTTCATGTTCATTTCAGCATAATGCTACTATACCTGCAGCAGCCAACAACTCGGCATCGCTGACGTCAGGGACGGTTGACGGAGCCCGGTCTTTCTTTGATTGCTCTTTCTGCAGAAAATAAAACACAACCATAAAATAATCTCATAAAATGATACTTTTACTAATACTGCTTAACATCAATTACTCAGGTCTAAAAGGTAACTGGGTTTATCTTACCTTCAACCTCCTGTCAAGGTGCCATGTGACAGGAGGGAAATCTCTGGCGTACTCGAGCAGTCGCTCCTTCTGCCACTTCAGCAGCTCGTTCTGCTCTCCCTGCTGGCAGTACTGGAACAGCAACCACACCAGCCAGCCGACATCGTTTTCTAGAAGCCACCTGAAGGTCTGACCGGCGTACTTCCCGAACACAATGACCAGCTGACCTTTCCACAGCTCACCCCCGGACCTCTTGGCAGCCGCCTCTGCTGTCTTGGGATCCAGCCATGCAGGGTCAACAACGGTGCTGGAGGTCTCTGCCACAGACTTTGCTGCCTCTGTACACTGCAGCCTGGCTTCTCCTTGCCGGTACAAAATGACGTTGGGGTACTGGTGTTGCTTTGATGGCTGACCAGCAATGATTTGGTGCTCAAGCTCTTCATGCAGACATCACAGTCAAAGGTCTCCCTGATGACAGTATGGATCTTCAGATGCCTCGTCAGGTTGGACTTTACAGTGAAAGTTTTGTCGCAAACGCTGCACCGATGTCTAGGCTTCTCCATGTTTCATCTGGTACAGTAAAACATGAATAAATGAGTAAAAATAAAAGAAGATGAGGGCTTAAATACATTTTAAGTATATACATTTTTTTATATATTTATTTATTTAAACATATTTATGTATACATAACATACATGAATACATTTTTAGAGACCCTACAGCACTTGTAAAAAAGTAGTCAACCCAAAACAGCCCATTCATTCATCACTTTGTTTTTAGCATGCAAATCGCGGTTGACATGTTTACACTTCTAAAGCATATTTACTAGGGGTGTAACATTATATTGTGCCACAAAATATCGCAATACAAAAATACGTATCGTGGATAGTGACAATATGTCTCATGTATAGTTCCCCCAAAATCAAAATTACTGTGTGGGACAAAAAAAAAAGTTTTCAGAGTTTTAGTGTCAGTACTACATTAAACTACTATGTATAATCATGCTAATTATATTGTAAAATAATGCAATGGGGAAATACTTGTGGGTAATGGCAAATGTCTGAAAGTGGCTTACATTTATTTTAAATAGGCTATATCTAGTCAGTGACGGAGTGCAAGCATATTCGTCTACAATAATAATTCTGTATTTTCAGCTTCAGAATCATGAATATCTTTATTCTGGTGTCACCATTATCCTTGGGTTATAAGCACCAAGTACAAGCCTATTCATTTAAACCCACAATGTAATGTCTAATTTAGCATTTTAATCAACAGTACATTTTTTTAACCTTTTATGTCTTGGAGTATCGCAATAATATCGTATCATTCATATCGAGTTCAGTATTGTGATACGTATCGAATCGCGATATGAGGTTATCATTAATATTTACACATCGAATTTGTTGTACTCCACACTGTTCACGTTTTTGAAGGAACCTATCTCCAGACGATTGGTAAAGTTAGCTAGCTCATTCATTTAGTCATTCATTTTCAATGCATTTCTAACGCATCTGACTTACGCATATTTAAGCTTTCCATTGCGAGTCCACACAGTAACGTTAGTAGTTATATTCTTCAAGGTGTCAACATGTAAAATCAATAATCTGGTCGCATTTTTAAACGCATTTCAGGGAAATCAAACCTAGCTATTTTAATACAAGCAAATTATTATCCCAAAAATATATCGTCGAGTTTCATTCAATACTTAATAGCACATAATTATACCAAACGTAATTTACCTGAGAGTAAAAATGAACAGTCCAATCGATCATCAATAACTCTATTCACAAAAAAATTATAGAGATGGCCGTCAGAAAGTAGTTTTGTAAAATAGCGCGCAGAGTCAGGCTAGTTGACGGTTTCCGATCGTCGCTCAATGATTGGTCTGTTGAGCGCTGAGCTCTGCTCAGCATTTCTCAACCATTGGCTGATCGCTGCTCAGCTCTGCTCAGCTCTGCTCAACCATTGGCTGATCGCTGCTCAGCTCTGCTCAACCATTGGACGGCTGACGATCGCTTAGGTACTTGGAGGGGAATTTGCTTGGGAATACCAGGTGCTGTAAGCTTTATATAGTTTACTACCCTAATGTTCTAACCATTCAAATAGCCCAATTTTGGCAGCAGATTTCGCTTACGGCCATACCACCTTGAGAACGCCCGAACTCGTCTGATCTCGGAAGCTAAGCAGGGTCGGGCCTGTTTAGTACTTGGATGGGAGACCGCCTGGGAATACCAGGTGCTGTAAGCTTTATATAGTTTACTACCCTAATGTTCTAACCATTCAAATAGCCCAATTTTGGCAGCAGTTTTCGCTTACGGCCATTCCACCTTGAGAACGCCCGAACTCGTCTGATCTCGGAAGCTAAGCAGGGTCGGGCCTGGTTAGTTCTTGGATGGGAGACCGCCTGGGAATACCAGGTGCTGTAAGCTTTATATAGTTTACTACCCTAATGTTCTAACCATTCAAATAGCCCAATTTTGGCAGCAGATTTCGCTTACTGCCATTCCACCTTGAGAACGCCCGAACTCGTCTGATCTTGGAAGCTAAGCAGGGTCGGGCCTGGTTAGTACTTGGATGGGAGACCGCCTGGGAATACCAGGTGCTGTAAGCTTTATATAGTTTACTACCCTAATGTTCTAACCATTCAAATAGCCCAATTTTGGCAGCAGATTTCGCTTATGGCCATACCACCTTGAGAACGCCCGAACTCGTCTGATCTCGGAAGCTAAGCAGGGTTGGGCCTGGTTAGTACTTGGATGGGAGACTGCCTGGGAATACCAGGTGCTGTAAGCTTTATTGTTTAAAAAAAAAAAAAAAAAAAGAGTCAATGAAATGTTTCAAAAATCCTGAATTGTCTTTTTCCCCCCTCAAAATGCCTGAAATAGTCTCTGAGTT
>NC_142771.1:44675023-44730036 GCF_988280905.1 Pimephales promelas
AGGTGCTGTAAGCTTTATTGTTTAAAAAAAAAAAAAAAAGAGTCAATGAAATGTTTCAAAAATCCTAAATTGTCTTTTTTCCCCCTCAAAATTCCTGAAATAGTCTCTCAGTTTCTTCAGAAAGCCTGAAAGAGTCTCTTTTTTTTCTTCTTCAAATAGCCCAATTTTGGCAGCAGATTTCGCTTACGGCCATACCACCTTGAGAACGCCCGAACTCGTCTGATCTCGGAAGCTAAGCAGGGTCGGGCCTGGTTAGTACTTGGATGGGAGACCGCCTGGGAATACCAGGTGCTGTAAGCTTTATGTAGTTTACTACCCTAATGTTCTAACCATTCAAATAGCCCAATTTTGGCAGCAGATTTCGCTTACGGCCATACCACCTTGAGAACACCCGAACTCGTCTGATCTCGGAAGCTAAGCAGGGTCGGGCCTGGTTAGTACTTGGATGGGAGACCGCCTGGGAATACCAGGTGCTGTAAGCTTTATGTAGTTTACTACCCTAATGTTCTAACCATTCAAATAGCCCAATTTTGGCAGCAGATTTCGCTTACGGCCATACCACCTTGAAAACGCCCGAACTCGTCTGATCTCGGAAGCTAAGCAGGGTCGGGCCTGGTTAGTACTTGGATGGGAGACCGCCTGGGAATACCAGGTGCTGTAAGCTTTATTGTTTAAAAAAAAAAAAAAAGAGTCAATGAAATGTTTCAAAAATCCTAAATTGTCTTTTTTCCCCCTCAAAATTCCTGAAATAGTCTCTCAGTTTCTTCAGAAAGCCTGAAAGAGTCTCTTTTTTTTCTTCTTCAAATAGCCCAATTTTGGCAGCAGATTTCGCTTACGGCCATAACACCTTGAGAACGCCCGAACTCGTCTGATCTCGGAAGCTAAGCAGGGTCGGGCCTGGTTAGTACTTGGATGGGAGACCGCCTGGGAATACCAGGTGCTGTAAGCTTTATGTAGTTTACTACCCTAATGTTCTAACCATTCAAATAGCCCAATTTTGGCAGCAGATTTCGCTTACGGCCATACCACCTTGAGAACACCCGAACTCGTCTGATCTCGGAAGCTAAGCAGGGTCGGGCCTGGTTAGTACTTGGATGGGAGACCGCCTGGGAATACCAGGTGCTGTAAGCTTTATGTAGTTTACTACCCTAATGTTCTAACCATTCAAATAGCCCAATTTTGGCAGCAGATTTCGCTTACGGCCATACCACCTTGAGAACGCCCGAACACGTCTGATCTCGGAAGCTAAGCAGGGTCGGGCCTGGTTAGTACTTGGATGGGAGACCGCCTGGGAATACCAGGTGCTGTAAGCTTTATGTAGTTTACTACCCTAATGTTCTAACCATTCAAATAGCCCAATTTTGGCAGCAGATTTCGCTTACGGCCATACCACCTTGAGAACGCCCGAACTCGTCTGATCTCGGAAGCTAAGCAGGGTCGGGCTGGTTAGTACTTGGATGGGAGACCGCCTGGGAATACCAGGTGCTGTAAGCTTTATATAGTTTACTACCCTAATGTTCTAACCATTCAAATAGCCCAATTTTGGCAGCAGATTTAGCTTACGGCCATACCACCTTGAGAACGCCCGAACTCGTCTGATCTCGGAAGCTAAGCAGGGTCGGGCCTGGTTAGTACTTGGATGGGAGACCGCCTGGGAATACCAGGTGCTGTAAGCTTTATGTAGTTTACTACCCTAATGTTCTAACCATTCAAATAGCCCAATTTTGGCAGCAGATTTCGCTTACGGCCATACCACCTTGAAAACGCCCGAACTCGTCTGATCTCGGAAGCTAAGCTGGGTCGGGCCTGGTTAGTACTTGGATGGGAGACCGCCTGGGAATACCAGGTGCTGCAAGCTTTATGTAGTTTACTACCCTAATGTTCTAACCATTCAAATAGCCCAATTTTGGCAGCAGATTTCGCTTACGGCCATACCACCTTGAAAACGCCCGAACTCGTCTGATCTCGGAAGCTAAGCAGGGTCGGGCCTGGTTAGTACTTGGATGGGAGACCGCCTGGGAATACCAGGTGCTGTAAGCTTTATGTAGTTTACTACCTTAATGTTCTAACCATTCAAATAGCCCAATTTTGGCAGCAGATTTCGCTTACGGCCATACCACCTTGAGAACGCCCGAACTCGTCTGATCTCGGAAGCTAAGCAGGGTCGGGCCTGGTTAGTACTTGGATGGGAGACCGCCTGGGAATACCAGGTGCTGTAAGCTTTATGTAGTTTACTACCCTAATGTTCTAACCATTCAAATAGCCCAATTTTGGCAGCAGATTTCGCTTACGGCCATACCACCTTGAGAACGCCCGAACTCGTCTGATCTCGGAAGCTAAGCAGGGTCGGGCCTGGTTAGTACTTGGATGGGAGACCGCCTGGGAATACCAGGTGCTGTAAGCTTTATATAGTTTACTACCCTAATGTTCTAACCATTCAAATAGCCCAATTTTGGCAGCAGATTTCGCTTACGGCCATACCACCTTGAGAACGCCCGAACTCGTCTGATCTCGGAAGCTAAGCAGGGTCGGGCCTGGTTAGTACTTGGATGGGAGACCGCCTGGGAATACCAGGTGCTGTAAGCTTTATGTAGTTTACTACCCTAATGTTCTAACCATTCAAATAGCCCAATTTTGGCAGCAGATTTCGCTTACGGCCATACCACATTGAAAACGCCCGAACTCGTCTGATCTCGGAAGCTAAGCAGGGTCGGGCCTGGTTAGTACTTGGATGGGAGACCGCCTGGGAATACCAGGTGCTGTAAGCTTTATTGTTTAAAAAAAAAAAAAAAAAGAGTCAATGAAATGTTTCAAAAATCCTAAATTGTCTTTTTTCCCCCTCAAAATTCCTGAAATAGTCTCTCAGTTTCTTCAGAAAGCCTGAAAGAGTCTCTTTTTTTTCTTCTTCAAATAGCCCAATTTTGGCAGCAGATTTCGCTTACGGCCATACCACCTTGAGAACGCCCGAACTCGTCTGATCTCGGAAGCTAAGCAGGGTCGGGCCTGGTTAGTACTTGGATGGGAGACCGCCTGGGAATACCAGGTGCTGTAAGCTTTATGTAGTTTACTACCCTAATGTTCTAACCATTCAAATAGCCCAATTTTGGCAGCAGATTTCGCTTACGGCCATACCACCTTGAGAACGCCCGAACACGTCTGATCTCGGAAGCTAAGCAGGGTCGGGCCTGGTTAGTACTTGGATGGGAGACCGCCTGGGAATACCAGGTGCTGTAAGCTTTATGTAGTTTACTACCGTAATGTTCTAACCATTCAAATAGCCCAATTTTGGCAGCAGATTTCGCTTACGGCCATACCACCTTGAGAACGCCCGAACTCGTCTGATCTCGGAAGCTAAGCAGGGTCGGGCCTGGTTAGTACTTGGATGGGAGACCGCCTGGGAATACCAGGTGCTGTAAGCTTTATGTAGTTTACTACCCTAATGTTCTAACCATTCAAATAGCCCAATTTTGGCAGCAGATTTCGCTTACGGCCATACCACCTTGAGAACGCCCGAACTCGTCTGATCTCGGAAGCTAAGCAGGGTCGGGCCTGGTTAGTACTTGGATGGGAGACCGCCTGGGAATACCAGGTGCTGTAAGCTTTATGTAGTTTACTACCCTAATGTTCTAACCATTCAAATAGCCCAATTTTGGCAGCAGATTTCGCTTACGGCCATACCACCTTGAGAACGCCCGAACTCGTCTGATCTCGGAAGCTAAGCAGGGTCGGGCCTGGTTAGTACTTGGATGGGAGACCGCCTGGGAATACCAGGTGCTGTAAGCTTAATATAGTTTACTACCCTAATGTTCTAACAATTCAAATAGCCCAATTTTGGCAGCAGATTTCGCTTACGGCCATACCACCTTGAGAACGCCCGAACACGTCTGATCTCGGAAGCTAAGCAGGGTCGGGCCTGGTTAGTACTTGGATGGGAGACCGCCTGGGAATACCAGGTGCTGTAAGCTTTATGTAGTTTACTACCCTAATGTTCTAACCATTCAAATAGCCCAATTTTGGCAGCAGATTTCGCTTACGGCCATACCACCTTGAGAACGCCCGAACTCGTCTGATCTCGGAAGCTAAGCAGGGTCGGGCCTGGTTAGTACTTGGATGGGAGACCGCCTGGGAATACCAGGTGCTGTAAGCTTTATGTAGTTTACTACCCTAATGTTCTAACCATTCAAATAGCCCAATTTTGGCAGCAGATTTCGCTTACGGCCATACCACCTTGAGAACGCCCGAACTCGTCTGATCTCGGAAGCTAAGCAGGGTCGGGCCTGGTTAGTACTTGGATGGGAGACCGCCTGGGAATACCAGGTGCTGTAAGCTTTATATAGTTTACTACCCTAATGTTCTAACCATTCAAATAGCCCAATTTTGGCAGCAGATTTCGCTTACGGCCATACCACCTTGAGAACGCCCGAACTCGTCTTATCTCGGAAGCTAAGCAGGGTCGGGCCTGGTTAGTACTTGGATGGGAGACCGCCTGGGAATACCAGGTGCTGTAAGCTTTATGTAGTTTACTACCCTAATGTTCTAACCATTCAAATAGCCCAATTTTGGCAGCAGATTTCGCTTACGGCCATACCACCTTGAAAACGCCCGAACTCGTCTGATCTCGGAAGCTAAGCAGGGTCGGGCCTGGTTAGTACTTGGATGGGAGACCGCCTGGGAATACCAGGTGCTGTAAGCTTTATTGTTTAAAAAAAAAAAAAAAAAAGAGTCAATGAAATGTTTCAAAAATCCTAAATTGTCTTTTTTCCCCCTCAAAATTCCTGAAATAGTCTCTCAGTTTCTTCAGAAAGCCTGAAAGAGTCTCTTTTTTTTCTTCTTCAAATAGCCCAATTTTGGCAGCAGATTTCGCTTACGGCCATACCACCTTGAGAACGCCCGAACTCGTCTGATCTCGGAAGCTAAGCAGGGTCGGGCCTGGTTAGTACTTGGATGGGAGACCGCCTGGGAATACCAGGTGCTGTAAGCTTTATGTAGTTTACTACCCTAATGTTCTAACCATTCAAATAGCCCAATTTTGGCAGCAGATTTCGCTTACGGCCATACCACCTTGAGAACGCCCGAACTCGTCTGATCTCGGAAGCTAAGCAGGGTCGGGCCTGGTTAGTACTTGGATGGGAGACCGCCTGGGAATACCAGGTGCTGTAAGCTTAATATAGTTTACTACCCTAATGTTCTAACAATTCAAATAGCCCAATTTTGGCAGCAGATTTCGCTTACGGCCATACCACCTTGAGAACGCCCGAACACGTCTGATCTCGGAAGCTAAGCAGGGTCGGGCCTGGTTAGTACTTGGATGGGAGACCGCCTGGGAATACCAGGTGCTGTAAGCTTTATGTAGTTTACTACCCTAATGTTCTAACCATTCAAATAGCCCAATTTTGGCAGCAGATTTCGCTTACGGCCATACCACCTTGAGAACGCCCGAACTCGTCTGATCTCGGAAGCTAAGCAGGGTCGGGCCTGGTTAGTACTTGGATGGGAGACCGCCTGGGAATACCAGGTGCTGTAAGCTTTATGTAGTTTACTACCCTAATGTTCTAACCATTCAAATAGCCCAATTTTGGCAGCAGATTTCGCTTACGGCCATACCACCTTGAGAACGCCCGAACTCGTCTGATCTCGGAAGCTAAGCAGGGTCGGGCCTGGTTAGTACTTGGATGGGAGACCGCCTGGGAATACCAGGTGCTGTAAGCTTTATATAGTTTACTACCCTAATGTTCTAACCATTCAAATAGCCCAATTTTGGCAGCAGATTTCGCTTACAGCCATACCACCTTGAGAACGCCCGAACTCGTCTTATCTCGGAAGCTAAGCAGGGTCGGGCCTGGTTAGTACTTGGATGGGAGACCGCCTGGGAATACCAGGTGCTGTAAGCTTTATGTAGTTTACTACCCTAATGTTCTAACCATTCAAATAGCCCAATTTTGGCAGCAGATTTCGCTTACGGCCATACCACCTTGAAAACGCCCGAACTCGTCTGATCTCGGAAGCTAAGCAGGGTCGGGCCTGGTTAGTACTTGGATGGGAGACCGCCTGGGAATACCAGGTGCTGTAAGCTTTATTGTTTAAAAAAAAAAAAAAAAAGAGTCAATGAAATGTTTCAAAAATCCTAAATTGTCTTTTTTCCCCCTCAAAATTCCTGAAATAGTCTCTCAGTTTCTTCAGAAAGCCTGAAAGAGTCTCTTTTTTTTCTTCTTCAAATAGCCCAATTTTGGCAGCAGATTTCGCTTACGGCCATACCACCTTGAGAACGCCCGAACTCGTCTGATCTCGGAAGCTAAGCAGGGTCGGGCCTGGTTAGTACTTGGATGGGAGACCGCCTGGGAATACCAGGTGCTGTAAGCTTTATGTAGTTTACTACCCTAATGTTCTAACCATTCAAATAGCCCAATTTTGGCAGCAGATTTCGCTTACGGCCATACCACCTTGAGAACGCCCGAACTCGTCTGATCTCGGAAGCTAAGCAGGGTCGGGCCTGGTTAGTACTTGGATGGGAGACCGCCTGGGAATACCAGGTGCTGTAAGCTTTATGTAGTTTACTACCCTAATGTTCTAACCATTCAAATAGCCCAATTTTGGCAGCAGATTTCGCTTACGGCCATACCACCTTGAGAACGCCCGAACACGTCTGATCTCGGAAGCTAAGCAGGGTCGGGCCTGGTTAGTACTTGGATGGGAGACCGCCTGGGAATACCAGGTGCTGTAAGCTTTATGTAGTTTACTACCCTAATGTTCTAACCATTCAAATAGCCCAATTTTGGCAGCAGATTTCGCTTACGGCCATACCACCTTGAGAACGCCCGAACTCGTCTTATCTCGGAAGCTAAGCAGGGTCGGGCTGGTTAGTACTTGGATGGGAGACCGCCTGGGAATACCAGGTGCTGTAAGCTTTATATAGTTTACTACCCTAATGTTCTAACCATTCAAATAGCCCAATTTTGGCAGCAGATTTAGCTTACGGCCATACCACCTTGAGAACGCCCGAACTCGTCTGATCTCGGAAGCTAAGCAGGGTCGGGCCTGGTTAGTACTTGGATGGGAGACCGCCTGGGAATACCAGGTGCTGTAAGCTTTATGTAGTTTACTACCCTAATGTTCTAACCATTCAAATAGCCCAATTTTGGCAGCAGATTTCGCTTACGGCCATACCACCTTGAGAACGCCCGAACTCGTCTGATCTCGGAAGCTAAGCAGGGTCGGGCCTGGTTAGTACTTGGATGGGAGACCGCCTGGGAATACCAGGTGCTGTAAGCTTTATGTAGTTTACTACCCTAATGTTCTAACCATTCAAATAGCCCAATTTTGGCAGGAGATTTCGATTACGGCCATACCACCTTGAGAACGCCCGAACTCGTCTGATCTCGGAAGCTAAGCAGGGTCGGGCCTGGTTAGTACTTGGATGGGAGACCGCCTGGGAATACCAGGTGCTGTAAGCTTTATGTAGTTTACTACCCTAATGTTCTAACCATTCAAATAGCCCAATTTTGGCAGCAGATTTCGCTTACGGCCATACCACCTTGAGAACGCCCGAACTCGTCTGATCTCGGAAGCTAAGCAGGGTCGGGCCTGGTTAGTACTTGGATGGGAGACCGCCTGGGAATACCAGGTGCTGTAAGCTTTATGTAGTTTACTACCCTAATGTTCTAACCATTCAAATAGCCCAATTTTGGCAGCAGATTTCGCTTACGGCCATACCACCTTGAGAACGCCCGAACTCGTCTGATCTCGGAAGCTAAGCAGGGTCGGGCCTTGTTATTACTTTTTAGCTGGGAGACCGCCTGGGAATACCAGGTGCTGTAAGCTTTATGTAGTTTACTACCCTAATGTTCTAACCATTCAAATAGCCCAATTTTGGCAGCAGATTTCGCTTACGGCCATACCACCTTGAGAACGCCCGAACTCGTCTGATCTCGGAAGCTAAGCAGGGTCGGGCCTGGTTAGTACTTGGATGGGAGACCGCCTGGGAATACCAGGTGCTGTAAGCTTTATGTAGTTTACTACCCTAATGTTCTAACCATTCAAATAGCCCAATTTTGGCAGCAGATTTCGCTTACGGCCATACCACCTTGAGAACGCCCGAACTCGTCTGATCTCGGAAGCTAAGCAGGGTCGGGCCTGGTTAGTACTTGGATGGGAGACCGCCTGGGAATACCAGGTGCTGTAAGCTTTATGTAGTTTACTACCCTAATGTTCTAACCATTCAAATAGCCCAATTTTGGCAGCAGATTTCGCTTACGGCCATACCACCTTGAAAACGCCCGAACTCGTCTGATCTCGGAAGCTAAGCTGGGTCGGGCCTGGTTAGTACTTGGATGGGAGACCGCCTGGGAATACCAGGTGCTGTAAGCTTTATGTAGTTTACTACCCTAATGTTCTAACCATTCAAATAGCCCAATTTTGGCAGCAGATTTCGCTTACGGCCATACCACCTTGAAAACAACCGAACTCGTCTGATCTCGGAAGCTAAGCAGGGTCGGGCCTGGTTAGTACTTGGATGGGAGACCGCCTGGGAATACCAGGTGCTGTAAGCTTTATGTAGTTTACTACCTTAATGTTCTAACCATTCAAATAGCCCAATTTTGGCAGCAGATTTCGCTTACGGCCATACCACCTTGAGAACGCCCGAACTCGTCTGATCTCGGAAGCTAAGCAGGGTCGGGCCTGGTTAGTACTTGGATGGGAGACCGCCTGGGAATACCAGGTGCTGTAAGCTTTATGTAGTTTACTACCCTAATGTTCTAACCATTCAAATAGCCCAATTTTGGCAGCAGATTTCGCTTACGGCCATACCACCTTGAGAACGCCCGAACTCGTCTGATCTCGGAAGCTAAGCAGGGTCGGGCCTGGTTAGTACTTGGATGGGAGACCGCCTGGGAATACCAGGTGCTGTAAGCTTTATATAGTTTACTACCCTAATGTTCTAACCATTCAAATAGCCCAATTTTGGCAGCAGATTTCGCTTACGGCCATACCACCTTGAGAACGCCCGAACTCGTCTGATCTCGGAAGCTAAGCAGGGTCGGGCCTGGTTAGTACTTGGATGGGAGACCGCCTGGGAATACCAGGTGCTGTAAGCTTTATGTAGTTTACTACCCTAATGTTCTAACCATTCAAATAGCCCAATTTTGGCAGCAGATTTCGCTTACGGCCATACCACCTTGAGAACGCCCGAACTCGTCTGATCTCGGAAGCTAAGCAGGGTCGGGCCTGGTTAGTACTTGGATGGGAGACCGCCTGGGAATACCAGGTGCTGTAAGCTTAATATAGTTTACTACCCTAATGTTCTAACCATTCAAATAGCCCAATTTTGGCAGCAGATTTCGCTTACGGCCATACCACCTTGAGAACGCCCGAACTCGTCTGATCTCGGAAGCTAAGCAGGGTCGGGCCTGGTTAGTACTTGGATGGGAGACCGCCTGGGAATACCAGGTGCTGTAAGCTTTATGTAGTTTACTACCCTAATGTTCTAACCATTCAAATAGCCCAATTTTGGCAGCAGATTTCGCTTACGGCCATACCACCTTGAGAACGCCCGAACTCGTCTGATCTCGGAAGCTAAGCAGGGTCGGGCCTGGTTAGTACTTGGATGGGAGACCGCCTGGGAATACCAGGTGCTGTAAGCTTTATATAGTTTACTACCCTAATGTTCTAACCATTCAAATAGCCCAATTTTGGCAGCAGATTTCGCTTACGGCCATACCACCTTGAGAACGCCCGAACTCGTCTTATCTCGGAAGCTAAGCAGGGTCGGGCCTGGTTAGTACTTGGATGGGAGACCGCCTGGGAATACCAGGTGCTGTAAGCTTTATGTAGTTTACTACCCTAATGTTCTAACCATTCAAATAGCCCAATTTTGGCAGCAGATTTCGCTTACGGCCATACCACCTTGAAAACGCCCGAACTCGTCTGATCTCGGAAGCTAAGCAGGGTCGGGCCTGGTTAGTACTTGGATGGGAGACCGCCTGGGAATACCAGCTGCTGTAAGCTTTATTGTTTAAAAAAAAAAAAAAAAAGAGTCAATGAAATGTTTCAAAAATCCTAAATTGTCTTTTTTCCCCCTCAAAATTCCTGAAATAGTCTCTCAGTTTCTTCAGAAAGCCTGAAAGAGTCTCTTTTTTTTCTTCTTCAAATAGCCCAATTTTGGCAGCAGATTTCGCTTACGGCCATACCACCTTGAGAACGCCCGAACTCGTCTGATCTCGGAAGCTAAGCAGGGTCGGGCCTGGTTAGTACTTGGATGGGAGACCGCCTGGGAATACCAGGTGCTGTAAGCTTTATGTAGTTTACTACCCTAATGTTCTAACCATTCAAATAGCCCAATTTTGGCAGCAGATTTCGCTTACGGCCATACCACCTTGAGAACGCCCGAACTCGTCTGATCTCGGAAGCTAAGCAGGGTCGGGCCTGGTTAGTACTTGGATGGGAGACCGCCTGGGAATACCAGGTGCTGTAAGCTTTATGTAGTTTACTACCCTAATGTTCTAACCATTCAAATAGCCCAATTTTGGCAGCAGATTTCGCTTACGGCCATACCACCTTGAGAACGCCCGAACACGTCTGATCTCGGAAGCTAAGCAGGGTCGGGCCTGGTTAGTACTTGGATGGGAGACCGCCTGGGAATACCAGGTGCTGTAAGCTTTATGTAGTTTACTACCCTAATGTTCTAACCATTCAAATAGCCCAATTTTGGCAGCAGATTTCGCTTACGGCCATACCACCTTGAGAACGCCCGAACTCGTCTGATCTCGGAAGCTAAGCAGGGTCGGGCTGGTTAGTACTTGGATGGGAGACCGCCTGGGAATACCAGGTGCTGTAAGCTTTATATAGTTTACTACCCTAATGTTCTAACCATTCAAATAGCCCAATTTTGGCAGCAGATTTAGCTTACGGCCATACCACCTTGAGAACGCCCGAACTCGTCTGATCTCGGAAGCTAAGCAGGGTCGGGCCTGGTTAGTACTTGGATGGGAGACCGCCTGGGAATACCAGGTGCTGTAAGCTTTATGTAGTTTACTACCCTAATGTTCTAACCATTCAAATAGCCCAATTTTGGCAGCAGATTTCGCTTACGGCCATACCACCTTGAGAACGCCCGAACTCGTCTGATCTCGGAAGCTAAGCAGGGTCGGGCCTGGTTAGTACTTGGATGGGAGACCGCCTGGGAATACCAGGTGCTGTAAGCTTTATGTAGTTTACTACCCTAATGTTCTAACCATTCAAATAGCCCAATTTTGGCAGCAGATTTCGCTTACGGCCATACCACCTTGAGAACGCCCGAACTCGTCTGATCTCGGAAGCTAAGCAGGGTCGGGCCTGGTTAGTACTTGGATGGGAGACCGCCTGGGAATACCAGGTGCTGTAAGCTTTATGTAGTTTACTACCCTAATGTTCTAACCATTCAAATAGCCCAATTTTGGCAGGAGATTTCGCTTACGGCCATACCACCTTGAGAACGCCCGAACTCGTCTGATCTCGGAAGCTAAGCAGGGTCGGGCCTGGTTAGTACTTGGATGGGAGACCGCCTGGGAATACCAGGTGCTGTAAGCTTTATGTAGTTTACTACCCTAATGTTCTAACCATTCAAATAGCCCAATTTTGGCAGCAGATTTCGCTTACGGCCATACCACCTTGAGAACGCCCGAACTCGTCTGATCTCGGAAGCTAAGCAGGGTCGGGCCTGGTTAGTACTTGGATGGGAGACCGCCTGGGAATACCAGGTGCTGTAAGCTTTATGTAGTTTACTACCCTAATGTTCTAACCATTCAAATAGCCCAATTTTGGCAGCAGATTTCGCTTACGGCCATACCACCTTGAGAACGCCCGAACTCGTCTGATCTCGGAAGCTAAGCAGGGTCGGGCCTTGTTATTACTTTTTAGCTGGGAGACCGCCTGGGAATACCAGGTGCTGTAAGCTTTATGTAGTTTACTACCCTAATGTTCTAACCATTCAAATAGCCCAATTTTGGCAGCAGATTTCGCTTACGGCCATACCACCTTGAGAACGCCCGAACTCGTCTGATCTCGGAAGCTAAGCAGGGTCGGGCCTGGTTAGTACTTGGATGGGAGACCGCCTGGGAATACCAGGTGCTGTAAGCTTTATGTAGTTTACTACCCTAATGTTCTAACCATTCAAATAGCCCAATTTTGGCAGCAGATTTCGCTTACGGCCATACCACCTTGAGAACGCCCGAACTCGTCTGATCTCGGAAGCTAAGCAGGGTCGGGCCTGGTTAGTACTTGGATGGGAGACCGCCTGGGAATACCAGGTGCTATAAGCTTTATGTAGTTTACTACCCTAATGTTCTAACCATTCAAATAGCCCAATTTTGGCAGCAGATTTCGCTTACGGCCATACCACCTTGAAAACGCCCGAACTCGTCTGATCTCGGAAGCTAAGCTGGGTCGGGCCTGGTTAGTACTTGGATGGGAGACCGCCTGGGAATACCAGGTGCTGTAAGCTTTATGTAGTTTACTACCCTAATGTTCTAACCATTCAAATAGCCCAATTTTGACAGCAGATTTCGCTTACGGCCATACCACCTTGAAAACGCCCGAACTCGTCTGATCTCGGAAGCTAAGCAGGGTCGGGCCTGGTTAGTACTTGGATGGGAGACCGCCTGGGAATACCAGGTGCTGTAAGCTTTATGTAGTTTACTACCTTAATGTTCTAACCATTCAAATAGCCCAATTTTGGCAGCAGATTTCGCTTACGGCCATACCACCTTGAGAACGCCCGAACTCGTCTGATCTCGGAAGCTAAGCAGGGTCGGGCCTGGTTAGTACTTGGATGGGAGACCGCCTGGGAATACCAGGTGCTGTAAGCTTTATGTAGTTTACTACCCTAATGTTCTAACCATTCAAATAGCCCAATTTTGGCAGCAGATTTCGCTTACGGCCATACCACCTTGAGAACGCCCGAACTCGTCTGATCTCGGAAGCTAAGCAGGGTCGGGCCTGGTTAGTACTTGGATGGGAGACCGCCTGGGAATACCAGGTGCTGTAAGCTTTATATAGTTTACTACCCTAATGTTCTAACCATTCAAATAGCCCAATTTTGGCAGCAGATTTCGCTTACGGCCATACCACCTTGAGAACGCCCGAACTCGTCTGATCTCGGAAGCTAAGCAGGGTCGGGCCTGGTTAGTACTTGGATGGGAGACCGCCTGGGAATACCAGGTGCTGTAAGCTTTATGTAGTTTACTACCCTAATGTTCTAACCATTCAAATAGCCCAATTTTGGCAGCAGATTTCGCTTACGGCCATACCACATTGAAAACGCCCGAACTCGTCTGATCTCGGAAGCTAAGCAGGGTCGGGCCTGGTTAGTACTTGGATGGGAGACCGCCTGGGAATACCAGGTGCTGGAAGCTTTATTGTTTAAAAAAAAAAAAAAAAAGAGTCAATGAAATTTTTCAAAAATCCTAAATTGTCTTTTTTCCCCCTCAAAATTCCTGAAATAGTCTCTCAGTTTCTTCAGAAAGCCTGAAAGAGTCTCTTTTTTTTCTTCTTCAAATAGCCCAATTTTGGCAGCAGATTTCGCTTACGGCCATACCACCTTGAGAACGCCCGAACTCGTCTGATCTCGGAAGCTAAGCAGGGTCGGGCCTGGTTAGTACTTGGATGGGAGACCGCCTGGGAATACCAGGTGCTGTAAGCTTTATGTAGTTTACTACCCTAATGTTCTAACCATTCAAATAGCCCAATTTTGGCAGCAGATTTCGCTTACGGCCATACCACCTTGAGAACGCCCGAACACGTCTGATCTCGGAAGCTAAGCAGGGTCGGGCCTGGTTAGTACTTGGATGGGAGACCGCCTGGGAATACCAGGTGCTGTAAGCTTTATGTAGTTTACTACCCTAATGTTCTAACCATTCAAATAGCCCAATTTTGGCAGCAGATTTCGCTTACGGCCATACCACCTTGAGAACGCCCGAACTCGTCTGATCTCGGAAGCTAAGCAGGGTCGGGCCTGGTTAGTACTTGGATGGGAGACCGCCTGGGAATACCAGGTGCTGTAAGCTTTATGTAGTTTACTACCCTAATGTTCTAACCATTCAAATAGCCCAATTTTGGCAGCAGATTTCGCTTACGGCCATACCACCTTGAGAACGCCCGAACTCGTCTGATCTCGGAAGCTAAGCAGGGTCGGGCCTGGTTAGTACTTGGATGGGAGACCGCCTGGGAATACCAGGTGCTGTAAGCTTTATGTAGTTTACTACCCTAATGTTCTAACCATTCAAATAGCCCAATTTTGGCAGCAGATTTCGCTTACGGCCATACCACCTTGAGAACGCCCGAACTCGTCTGATCTCGGAAGCTAAGCAGGGTCGGGCCTGGTTAGTACTTGGATGGGAGACCGCCTGGGAATACCAGGTGCTGTAAGCTTAATATAGTTTACTACCCTAATGTTCTAACCATTCAAATAGCCCAATTTTGGCAGCAGATTTCGCTTACGGCCATACCACCTTGAGAACGCCCGAACTCGTCTGATCTCGGAAGCTAAGCAGGGTCGGGCCTGGTTAGTACTTGGATGGGAGACCGCCTGGGAATACCAGGTGCTGTAAGCTTTATGTAGTTTACTACCCTAATGTTCTAACCATTCAAATAGCCCAATTTTGGCAGCAGATTTCGCTTACGGCCATACCACCTTGAGAACGCCCGAACTCGTCTGATCTCGGAAGCTAAGCAGGGTCGGGCCTGGTTAGTACTTGGATGGGAGACCGCCTGGGAATACCAGGTGCTGTAAGCTTTATATAGTTTACTACCCTAATGTTCTAACCATTCAAATAGCCCAATTTTGGCAGCAGATTTCGCTTACGGCCATACCACCTTGAGAACGCCCGAACTCGTCTTATCTCGGAAGCTAAGCAGGGTCGGGCCTGGTTAGTACTTGGATGGGAGACCGCCTGGGAATACCAGGTGCTGTAAGCTTTATGTAGTTTACTACCCTAATGTTCTAACCATTCAAATAGCCCAATTTTGGCAGCAGATTTCGCTTACGGCCATACCACCTTGAAAACGCCCGAACTCGTCTGATCTCGGAAGCTAAGCAGGGTCGGGCCTGGTTAGTACTTGGATGGGAGACCGCCTGGGAATACCAGGTGCTGTAAGCTTTATTGTTTAAAAAAAAAAAAAAAAAGAGTCAATGAAATGTTTCAAAAATCCTAAATTGTCTTTTTTCCCCCTCAAAATTCCTGAAATAGTCTCTCAGTTTCTTCAGAAAGCCTGAAAGAGTCTCTTTTTTTTCTTCTTCAAATAGCCCAATTTTGGCAGCAGATTTCGCTTACGGCCATACCACCTTGAGAACGCCCGAACTCGTCTGATCTCGGAAGCTAAGCAGGGTCGGGCCTGGTTAGTACTTGGATGGGAGACCGCCTGGGAATACCAGGTGCTGTAAGCTTTATGTAGTTTACTACCCTAATGTTCTAACCATTCAAATAGCCCAATTTTGGCAGCAGATTTCGCTTACGGCCATACCACCTTGAGAACGCCCGAACTCGTCTGATCTCGGAAGCTAAGCAGGGTCGGGCCTGGTTAGTACTTGGATGGGAGACCGCCTGGGAATACCAGGTGCTGTAAGCTTTATGTAGTTTACTACCCTAATGTTCTAACCATTCAAATAGCCCAATTTTGGCAGCAGATTTCGCTTACGGCCATACCACCTTGAGAACGCCCGAACACGTCTGATCTCGGAAGCTAAGCAGGGTCGGGCCTGGTTAGTACTTGGATGGGAGACCGCCTGGGAATACCAGGTGCTGTAAGCTTTATGTAGTTTACTACCCTAATGTTCTAACCATTCAAATAGCCCAATTTTGGCAGCAGATTTCGCTTACGGCCATACCACCTTGAGAACGCCCGAACTCGTCTGATCTCGGAAGCTAAGCAGGGTCGGGCTGGTTAGTACTTGGATGGGAGACCGCCTGGGAATACCAGGTGCTGTAAGCTTTATATAGTTTACTACCCTAATGTTCTAACCATTCAAATAGCCCAATTTTGGCAGCAGATTTAGCTTACGGCCATACCACCTTGAGAACGCCCGAACTCGTCTGATCTCGGAAGCTAAGCAGGGTCGGGCCTGGTTAGTACTTGGATGGGAGACCTCCTGGGAATACCAGGTGCTGTAAGCTTTATGTAGTTTACTACCCTAATGTTCTAACCATTCAAATAGCCCAATTTTGGCAGCAGATTTCGCTTACGGCCATACCACCTTGAGAACGCCCGAACACGTCTGATCTCGGAAGCTAAGCAGGGTCGGGCCTGGTTAGTACTTGGATGGGAGACCGCCTGGGAATACCAGGTGCTGTAAGCTTTATGTAGTTTACTACCCTAATGTTCTAACCATTCAAATAGCCCAATTTTGGCAGCAGATTTCGCTTACGGCCATACCACCTTGAGAACGCCCGAACTCGTCTGATCTCGGAAGCTAAGCAGGGTCGGGCCTGGTTAGTACTTGGATGGGAGACCGCCTGGGAATACCAGGTGCTGTAAGCTTTATGTAGTTTACTACCCTAATGTTCTAACCATTCAAATAGCCCAATTTTGGCAGCAGATTTCGCTTACGGCCATACCACCTTGAGAACGCCCGAACTCGTCTGATCTCGGAAGCTAAGCAGGGTCGGGCCTGGTTAGTACTTGGATGGGAGACCGCCTGGGAATACCAGGTGCTGTAAGCTTTATGTAGTTTACTACCCTAATGTTCTAACCATTCAAATAGCCCAATTTTGGCAGCAGATTTCGCTTACGGCCATACCACCTTGAGAACGCCCGAACTCGTCTGATCTCGGAAGCTAAGCAGGGTCGGGCCTGGTTAGTACTTGGATGGGAGACCGCCTGGGAATACCAGGTGCTGTAAGCTTTATGTAGTTTACTACCCTAATGTTCTAACCATTCAAATAGCCCAATTTTGGCAGCAGATTTCGCTTACGGCCATACCACCTTGAGAACGCCCGAACTCGTCTGATCTCGGAAGCTAAGCAGGGTCGGGCCTGGTTAGTACTTGGATGGGAGACCGCCTGGGAATACCAGGTGCTGTAAGCTTTATGTAGTTTACTACCCTAATGTTCTAACCATTCAAATAGCCCAATTTTGGCAGCAGATTTCGCTTACGGCCATACCACCTTGAGAACGCCCGAACTCGTCTGATCTCGGAAGCTAAGCAGGGTAGGGCCTGGTTAGTACTTGGATGGGAGACCGCCTGGGAATACCAGGTGCTGTAAGCTTTATGTAGTTTACTACCCTAATGTTCTAACCATTCAAATAGCCCAATTTTGGCAGCAGATTTCGCTTACGGCCATACCACCTTGAGAACGCCCGAACTCGTCTGATCTCGGAAGCTAAGCAGGGTCGGGCCTGGTTAGTACTTGGATGGGAGACCGCCTGGGAATACCAGGTGCTGTAAGCTTTATGTAGTTTACTACCCTAATGTTCTAACCATTCAAATAGCCCAATTTTGGCAGCAGATTTCGCTTACGGCCATACCACCTTGAAAACGCCCGAACTCGTCTTATCTCGGAAGCTAAGCTGGGTCGGGCCTGGTTAGTACTTGGATGGGAGACCGCCTGGGAATACCAGGTGCTGTAAGCTTTATGTAGTTTACTACCCTAATGTTCTAACCATTCAAATAGCCCAATTTTGGCAGCAGATTTCGCTTACGGCCATACCACCTTGAAAACGCCCGAACTCGTCTGATCTCGGAAGCTAAGCAGGGTCGGGCCTGGTTAGTACTTGGATGGGAGACCGCCTGGGAATACCAGGTGCTGTAAGCTTTATGTAGTTTACTACCTTAATGTTCTAACCATTCAAATAGCCCAATTTTGGCAGCAGATTTCGCTTACGGCCATACCACCTTGAGAACGCCCGAACTCGTCTGATCTCGGAAGCTAAGCAGGGTCGGGCCTGGTTAGTACTTGGATGGGAGACCGCCTGGGAATACCAGGTGCTGTAAGCTTTATGTAGTTTACTACCCTAATGTTCTAACCATTCAAATAGCCCAATTTTGGCAGCAGATTTCGCTTACGGCCATACCACCTTGAGAACGCCCGAACTCGTCTGATCTCGGAAGCTAAGCAGGGTCGGGCCTGGTTAGTACTTGGATGGGAGACCGCCTGGGAATACCAGGTGCTGTAAGCTTTATATAGTTTACTACCCTAATGTTCTAACCATTCAAATAGCCCAATTTTGGCAGCAGATTTCGCTTACGGCCATACCACCTTGAGAACGCCCGAACTCGTCTGATCTCGGAAGCTAAGCAGGGTCGGGCCTGGTTAGTACTTGGATGGGAGACCGCCTGGGAATACCAGGTGCTGTAAGCTTTATGTAGTTTACTACCCTAATGTTCTAACCATTCAAATAGCCCAATTTTGGCAGCAGATTTCGCTTACGGCCATACCACATTGAAAACGCCCGAACTCGTCTGATCTCGGAAGCTAAGCAGGGTCGGGCCTGGTTAGTACTTGGATGGGAGACCGCCTGGGAATACCAGGTGCTGTAAGCTTTATTGTTTAAAAAAAAAAAAAAAAAGAGTCAATGAAATGTTTCAAAAATCCTAAATTGTCTTTTTTCCCCCTCAAAATTCCTGAAATAGTCTCTCAGTTTCTTCAGAAAGCCTGAAAGAGTCTCTTTTTTTTCTTCTTCAAATAGCCCAATTTTGGCAGCAGATTTCGCTTACGGCCATACCACCTTGAGAACGCCCGAACTCGTCTGATCTCGGAAGCTAAGCAGGGTCGGGCCTGGTTAGTACTTGGATGGGAGACCGCCTGGGAATACCAGGTGCTGTAAGCTTTATGTAGTTTACTACCCTAATGTTCTAACCATTCAAATAGCCCAATTTTGGCAGCAGATTTCGCTTACGGCCATACCACCTTGAGAACGCCCGAACACGTCTGATCTCGGAAGCTAAGCAGGGTCGGGCCTGGTTAGTACTTGGATGGGAGACCGCCTGGGAATACCAGGTGCTGTAAGCTTTATGTAGTTTACTACCGTAATGTTCTAACCATTCAAATAGCCCAATTTTGGCAGCAGATTTCGCTTACGGCCATACCACCTTGAGAACGCCCGAACTCGTCTGATCTCGGAAGCTAAGCAGGGTCGGGCCTGGTTAGTACTTGGATGGGAGACCGCCTGGGAATACCAGGTGCTGTAAGCTTTATGTAGTTTACTACCCTAATGTTCTAACCATTCAAATAGCCCAATTTTGGCAGCAGATTTCGCTTACGGCCATACCACCTTGAGAACGCCCGAACTCGTCTGATCTCGGAAGCTAAGCAGGGTCGGGCCTGGTTAGTACTTGGATGGGAGACCGCCTGGGAATACCAGGTGCTGTAAGCTTTATGTAGTTTACTACCCTAATGTTCTAACCATTCAAATAGCCCAATTTTGGCAGCAGATTTCGCTTACGGCCATACCACCTTGAGAACGCCCGAACACGTCTGATCTCGGAAGCTAAGCAGGGTCGGGCCTGGTTAGTACTTGGATGGGAGACCGCCTGGGAATACCAGGTGCTGTAAGCTTTATGTAGTTTACTACCCTAATGTTCTAACCATTCAAATAGCCCAATTTTGGCAGCAGATTTCGCTTACGGCCATACCACCTTGAGAACGCCCGAACTCGTCTGATCTCGGAAGCTAAGCAGGGTCGGGCCTGGTTAGTACTTGGATGGGAGACCGCCTGGGAATACCAGGTGCTGTAAGCTTTATGTAGTTTACTACCCTAATGTTCTAACCATTCAAATAGCCCAATTTTGGCAGCAGATTTCGCTTACGGCCATACCACCTTGAGAACGCCCGAACTCGTCTGATCTCGGAAGCTAAGCAGGGTCGGGCCTGGTTAGTACTTGGATGGGAGACCGCCTGGGAATACCAGGTGCTGTAAGCTTTATATAGTTTACTACCCTAATGTTCTAACCATTCAAATAGCCCAATTTTGGCAGCAGATTTCGCTTACGGCCATACCACCTTGAGAACGCCCGAACTCGTCTTATCTCGGAAGCTAAGCAGGGTCGGGCCTGGTTAGTACTTGGATGGGAGACCGCCTGGGAATACCAGGTGCTGTAAGCTTTATGTAGTTTACTACCCTAATGTTCTAACCATTCAAATAGCCCAATTTTGGCAGCAGATTTCGCTTACGGCCATACCACCTTGAAAACGCCCGAACTCGTCTGATCTCGGAAGCTAAGCAGGGTCGGGCCTGGTTAGTACTTGGATGGGAGACCGCCTGGGAATACCAGGTGCTGTAAGCTTTATTGTTTAAAAAAAAAAAAAAAAGAGTCAATGAAATGTTTCAAAAATCCTAAATTGTCTTTTTTCCCCCTCAAAATTCCTGAAATAGTCTCTCAGTTTCTTCAGAAAGCCTGAAAGAGTCTCTTTTTTTTCTTCTTCAAATAGCCCAATTTTGGCAGCAGATTTCGCTTACGGCCATACCACCTTGAGAACGCCCGAACTCGTCTGATCTCGGAAGCTAAGCAGGGTCGGGCCTGGTTAGTACTTGGATGGGAGACCGCCTGGGAATACCAGGTGCTGTAAGCTTTATGTAGTTTACTACCCTAATGTTCTAACCATTCAAATAGCCCAATTTTGGCAGCAGATTTCGCTTACGGCCATACCACCTTGAGAACGCCCGAACACGTCTGATCTCGGAAGCTAAGCAGGGTCGGGCCTGGTTAGTACTTGGATGGGAGACCGCCTGGGAATACCAGGTGCTGTAAGCTTTATGTAGTTTACTACCGTAATGTTCTAACCATTCAAATAGCCCAATTTTGGCAGCAGATTTCGCTTACGGCCATACCACCTTGAGAACGCCCGAACTCGTCTGATCTCGGAAGCTAAGCAGGGTCGGGCCTGGTTAGTACTTGGATGGGAGACCGCCTGGGAATACCAGGTGCTGTAAGCTTTATGTAGTTTACTACCCTAATGTTCTAACCATTCAAATAGCCCAATTTTGGCAGCAGATTTAGCTTACGGCCATACCACCTTGAGAACGCCCGAACTCGTCTGATCTCGGAAGCTAAGCAGGGTCGGGCCTGGTTAGTACTTGGATGGGAGACCGCCTGGGAATACCAGGTGCTGTAAGCTTTATGTAGTTTACTACCCTAATGTTCTAACCATTCAAATAGCCCAATTTTGGCAGCAGATTTCGCTTACGGCCATACCACCTTGAGAACGCCCGAACTCGTCTGATCTCGGAAGCTAAGCAGGGTCGGGCCTGGTTAGTACTTGGATGGGAGACCGCCTGGGAATACCAGGTGCTGTAAGCTTAATATAGTTTACTACCCTAATGTTCTAACCATTCAAATAGCCCAATTTTGGCAGCAGATTTCGCTTACGGCCATACCACCTTGAGAACGCCCGAACACGTCTGATCTCGGAAGCTAAGCAGGGTCGGGCCTGGTTAGTACTTGGATGGGAGACCGCCTGGGAATACCAGGTGCTGTAAGCTTTATGTAGTTTACTACCCTAATGTTCTAACCATTCAAATAGCCCAATTTTGGCAGCAGATTTCACTTACGGCCATACCACCTTGAGAACGCCCGAACTCGTCTGATCTCGGAAGCTAAGCAGGGTCGGGCCTGGTTAGTACTTGGATGGGAGACCGCCTGGGAATACCAGGTGCTGTAAGCTTTATGTAGTTTACTACCCTAATGTTCTAACCATTCAAATAGCCCAATTTTGGCAGCAGATTTCGCTTACGGCCATACCACCTTGAGAACGCCCGAACTCGTCTGATCTCGGAAGCTAAGCAGGGTCGGGCCTGGTTAGTACTTGGATGGGAGACCGCCTGGGAATACCAGGTGCTGTAAGCTTTATATAGTTTACTACCCTAATGTTCTAACCATTCAAATAGCCCAATTTTGGCAGCAGATTTCGCTTACGGCCATACCACCTTGAGAACGCCCGAACTCGTCTTATCTCGGAAGCTAAGCAGGGTCGGGCCTGGTTAGTACTTGGATGGGAGACCGCCTGGGAATACCAGGTGCTGTAAGCTTTATGTAGTTTACTACCCTAATGTTCTAACCATTCAAATAGCCCAATTTTGGCAGCAGATTTCGCTTACGGCCATACCACCTTGAAAACGCCCGAACTCGTCTGATCTCGGAAGCTAAGCAGGGTCGGGCCTGGTTAGTACTTGGATGGGAGACCGCCTGGGAATACCAGGTGCTGTAAGCTTTATTGTTTAAAAAAAAAAAAAAAAAGAGTCAATGAAATGTTTCAAAAATCCTAAATTGTCTTTTTTCCCCCTCAAAATTCCTGAAATAGTCTCTCAGTTTCTTCAGAAAGCCTGAAAGAGTCTCTTTTTTTTCTTCTTCAAATAGCCCAATTTTGGCAGCAGATTTCGCTTACGGCCATACCACCTTGAGAACGCCCGAACTCGTCTGATCTCGGAAGCTAAGCAGGGTCGGGCCTGGTTAGTACTTGGATGGGAGACCGCCTGGGAATACCAGGTGCTGTAAGCTTTATGTAGTTTACTACCCTAATGTTCTAACCATTCAAATAGCCCAATTTTGGCAGCAGATTTCGCTTACGGCCATACCACCTTGAGAACGCCCGAACTCGTCTGATCTCGGAAGCTAAGCAGGGTCGGGCCTGGTTAGTACTTGGATGGGAGACCGCCTGGGAATACCAGGTGCTGTAAGCTTTATGTAGTTTACTACCCTAATGTTCTAACCATTCAAATAGCCCAATTTTGGCAGCAGATTTCGCTTACGGCCATACCACCTTGAGAACGCCCGAACACGTCTGATCTCGGAAGCTAAGCAGGGTCGGGCCTGGTTAGTACTTGGATGGGAGACCGCCTGGGAATACCAGGTGCTGTAAGCTTTATGTAGTTTACTACCCTAATGTTCTAACCATTCAAATAGCCCAATTTTGGCAGCAGATTTCGCTTACGGCCATACCACCTTGAGAACGCCCGAACTCGTCTGATCTCGGAAGCTAAGCAGGGTCGGGCTGGTTAGTACTTGGATGGGAGACCGCCTGGGAATACCAGGTGCTGTAAGCTTTATATAGTTTACTACCCTAATGTTCTAACCATTCAAATAGCCCAATTTTGGCAGCAGATTTAGCTTACGGCCATACCACCTTGAGAACGCCCGAACTCGTCTGATCTCGGAAGCTAAGCAGGGTCGGGCCTGGTTAGTACTTGGATGGGAGACCGCCTGGGAATACCAGGTGCTGTAAGCTTTATGTAGTTTACTACCCTAATGTTCTAACCATTCAAATAGCCCAATTTTGGCAGCAGATTTCGCTTACGGCCATACCACCTTGAGAACGCCCGAACACGTCTGATCTCGGAAGCTAAGCAGGGTCGGGCCTGGTTAGTACTTGGATGGGAGACCGCCTGGGAATACCAGGTGCTGTAAGCTTTATGTAGTTTACTACCCTAATGTTCTAACCATTCAAATAGCCCAATTTTGGCAGCAGATTTCGCTTACGGCCATACCACCTTGAGAACGCCCGAACTCGTCTGATCTCGGAAGCTAAGCAGGGTCGGGCCTGGTTAGTACTTGGATGGGAGACCGCCTGGGAATACCAGGTGCTGTAAGCTTTATGTAGTTTACTACCCTAATGTTCTAACCATTCAAATAGCCCAATTTTGGCAGCAGATTTCGCTTACGGCCATACCACCTTGAGAACGCCCGAACTCATCTGATCTCGGAAGCTAAGCAGGGTCGGGCCTGGTTAGTACTTGGATGGGAGACCGCCTGGGAATACCAGGTGCTGTAAGCTTTATGTAGTTTACTACCCTAATGTTCTAACCATTCAAATAGCCCAATTTTGGCAGGAGATTTCGCTTACGACCATACCACCTTGAGAACGCCCGAACTCGTCTGATCTCGGAAGCTAAGCAGGGTCGGGCCTGGTTAGTACTTGGATGGGAGACCGCCTGGGAATACCAGGTGCTGTAAGCTTTATGTAGTTTACTACCCTAATGTTCTAACCATTCAAATAGCCCAATTTTGGCAGCAGATTTCGCTTACGGCCATACCACCTTGAGAACGCCCGAACTCGTCTGATCTCGGAAGCTAAGCAGGGTCGGGCCTGGTTAGTACTTGGATGGGAGACCGCCTGGGAATACCAGGTGCTGTAAGCTTTATGTAGTTTACTACCCTAATGTTCTAACCATTCAAATAGCCCAATTTTGGCAGCAGATTTCGCTTACGGCCATACCACCTTGAGAACGCCCGAACTCGTCTGATCTCGGAAGCTAAGCAGGGTCGGGCCTGGTTAGTACTTGGATGGGAGACCGCCTGGGAATACCAGGTGCTGTAAGCTTTATGTAGTTTACTACCCTAATGTTCTAACCATTCAAATAGCCCAATTTTGGCAGCAGATTTCGCTTACGGCCATACCACCTTGAGAACGCCCGAACTCGTCTGATCTCGGAAGCTAAGCAGGGTCGGGCCTGGTTAGTACTTGGATGGGAGACCGCCTGGGAATACCAGGTGCTGTAAGCTTTATGTAGTTTACTACCCTAATGTTCTAACCATTCAAATAGCCCAATTTTGGCAGCAGATTTCGCTTACGGCCATACCACCTTGAGAACGCCCGAACTCGTCTGATCTCGGAAGCTAAGCAGGGTCGGGCCTGGTTAGTACTTGGATGGGAGACCGCCTGGGAATACCAGGTGCTGTAAGCTTTATGTAGTTTACTACCCTAATGTTCTAACCATTCAAATAGCCCAATTTTGGCAGCAGATTTCGCTTACGGCCATACCACCTTGAAAACGCCCGAACTCGTCTGATCTCGGAAGCTAAGCTGGGTCGGGCCTGGTTAGTACTTGGATGGGAGACCGCCTGGGAATACCAGGTGCTGTAAGCTTTATGTAGTTTACTACCCTAATGTTCTAACCATTCAAATAGCCCAATTTTGGCAGCAGATTTCGCTTACGGCCATACCACCTTGAAAACGCCCGAACTCGTCTGATCTCGGAAGCTAAGCAGGGTCGGGCCTGGTTAGTACTTGGATGGGAGACCGCCTGGGAATACCAGGTGCTGTAAGCTTTATGTAGTTTACTACCTTAATGTTCTAACCATTCAAATAGCCCAATTTTGGCAGCAGATTTCGCTTACGGCCATACCACCTTGAGAACGCCCGAACTCGTCTGATCTCGGAAGCTAAGCAGGGTCGGGCCTGGTTAGTACTTGGATGGGAGACCGCCTGGGAATACCAGGTGCTGTAAGCTTTATGTAGTTTACTACCCTAATGTTCTAACCATTCAAATAGCCCAATTTTGGCAGCAGATTTCGCTTACGGCCATACCACCTTGAGAACGCCCGAACTCGTCTGATCTCGGAAGCTAAGCAGGGTCGGGCCTGGTTAGTACTTGGATGGGAGACCGCCTGGGAATACCAGGTGCTGTAAGCTTTATATAGTTTACTACCCTAATGTTCTAACCATTCAAATAGCCCAATTTTGGCAGCAGATTTCGCTTACGGCCATACCACCTTGAGAACGCCCGAACTCGTCTGATCTCGGAAGCTAAGCAGGGTCGGGCCTGGTTAGTACTTGGATGGGAGACCGCCTGGGAATACCAGGTGCTGTAAGCTTTATGTAGTTTACTACCCTAATGTTCTAACCATTCAAATAGCCCAATTTTGGCAGCAGATTTCGCTTACGGCCATACCACATTGAAAACGCCCGAACTCGTCTGATCTCGGAAGCTAAGCAGGGTCGGGCCTGGTTAGTACTTGGATGGGAGACCGCCTGGGAATACCAGATGCTGTAAGCTTTATTGTTTAAAAAAAAAAAAAAAAGAGTCAATGAAATGTTTCAAAAATCCTAAATTGTCTTTTTTCCCCCTCAAAATTCCTGAAATAGTCTCTCAGTTTCTTCAGAAAGCCTGAAAGAGTCTCTTTTTTTTCTTCTTCAAATAGCCCAATTTTGGCAGCAGATTTCGCTTACGGCCATACCACCTTGAGAACGCCCGAACTCGTCTGATCTCGGAAGCTAAGCAGGGTCGGGCCTGGTTAGTACTTGGATGGGAGACCGCCTGGGAATACCAGGTGCTGTAAGCTTTATGTAGTTTACTACCCTAATGTTCTAACCATTCAAATAGCCCAATTTTGGCAGCAGATTTCGCTTACGGCCATACCACCTTGAGAACGCCCGAACACGTCTGATCTCGGAAGCTAAGCAGGGTCGGGCCTGGTTAGTACTTGGATGGGAGACCGCCTGGGAATACCAGGTGCTGTAAGCTTTATGTAGTTTACTACCGTAATGTTCTAACCATTCAAATAGCCCAATTTTGGCAGCAGATTTCGCTTACGGCCATACCACCTTG
Organism: Pimephales promelas; assembly: GCF_988280905.1. Classification (NCBI taxonomy): domain Eukaryota; kingdom Metazoa; phylum Chordata; class Actinopteri; order Cypriniformes; family Leuciscidae; genus Pimephales; species Pimephales promelas. Next base: position 44,701,313 of record NC_142771.1, read on the forward strand.
AGAACGCCCGAACTCGTCTGATCTCGGAAGCTAAGCAGGGTCGGGCCTGGTTAGTACTTGGATGGGAGACCGCCTGGGAATACCAGGTGCTGTAAGCTTTATGTAGTTTACTACCCTAATGTTCTAACCATTCAAATAGCCCAATTTTGGCAGCAGATTTCGCTTACGGCCATACCACCTTGAGAACGCCCGAACTCGTCTGATCTCGGAAGCTAAGCAGGGTCGGGCCTGGTTAGTACTTGGATGGGAGACCGCCTGGGAATACCAGGTGCTGTAAGCTTTATGTAGTTTACTACCCTAATGTTCTAACCATTCAAATAGCCCAATTTTGGCAGCAGATTTCGCTTACGGCCATACCACCTTGAGAACGCCCGAACTCGTCTGATCTCGGAAGCTAAGCAGGGTCGGGCCTGGTTAGTACTTGGATGGGAGACCGCCTGGGAATACCAGGTGCTGTAAGCTTAATATAGTTTACTACCCTAATGTTCTAACCATTCAAATAGCCCAATTTTGGCAGCAGATTTCGCTTACGGCCATACCACCTTGAGAACGCCCGAACACGTCTGATCTCGGAAGCTAAGCAGGGTCGGGCCTGGTTAGTACTTGGATGGGAGACCGCCTGGGAATACCAAGTGCTGTAAGCTTTATGTAGTTTACTACCCTAATGTTCTAACCATTCAAATAGCCCAATTTTGGCAGCAGATTTCGCTTACGGCCATACCACCTTGAGAACGCCCGAACTCGTCTGATCTCGGAAGCTAAGCAGGGTCGGGCCTGGTTAGTACTTGGATGGGAGACCGCCTGGGAATACCAGGTGCTGTAAGCTTTATGTAGTTTACTACCCTAATGTTCTAACCATTCAAATAGCCCAATTTTGGCAGCAGATTTCGCTTACGGCCATACCACCTTGAGAACGCCCGAACTCGTCTTATCTCGGAAGCTAAGCAGGGTCGGGCCTGGTTAGTACTTGGATGGGAGACCGCCTGGGAATACCAGGTGCTGTAAGCTTTATGTAGTTTACTACCCTAATGTTCTAACCATTCAAATAGCCCAATTTTGGCAGCAGATTTCGCTTACGGCCATACCACCTTGAAAACGCCCGAACTCGTCTGATCTCGGAAGCTAAGCAGGGTCGGGCCTGGTTAGTACTTGGATGGGAGACCGCCTTGGAATACCAGGTGCTGTAAGCTTTATTGTTTAAAAAAAAAAAAAAAAGAGTCAATGAAATGTTTCAAAAATCCTAAATTGTCTTTTTTCCCCCTCAAAATTCCTGAAATAGTCTCTCAGTTTCTTCAGAAAGCCTGAAAGAGTCTCTTTTTTTTCTTCTTCAAATAGCCCAATTTTGGCAGCAGATTTCGCTTACGGCCATACCACCTTGAGAACGCCCGAACTCGTCTGATCTCGGAAGCTAAGCAGGGTCGGGCCTGGTTAGTACTTGGATGGGAGACCGCCTGGGAATACCAGGTGCTGTAAGCTTTATGTAGTTTACTACCCTAATGTTCTAACCATTCAAATAGCCCAATTTTGGCAGCAGATTTCGCTTACAGCCATACCACCTTGAGAACGCCCGAACACGTCTGATCTCGGAAGCTAAGCAGGGTCGGGCCTGGTTAGTACTTGGATGGGAGACCGCCTGGGAATACCAGGTGCTGTAAGCTTTATGTAGTTTACTACCGTAATGTTCTAACCATTCAAATAGCCCAATTTTGGCAGCAGATTTCGCTTACGGCCATACCACCTTGAGAACGCCCGAACTCGTCTGATCTCGGAAGCTAAGCAGGGTCGGGCCTGGTTAGTACTTGGATGGGAGACCGCCTGGGAATACCAGGTGCTGTAAGCTTTATGTAGTTTACTACCCTAATGTTCTAACCATTCAAATAGCCCAATTTTGGCAGCAGATTTCGCTTACGGCCATACCACCTTGAGAACGCCCGAACTCGTCTGATCTCGGAAGCTAAGCAGGGTCGGGCCTGGTTAGTACTTGGATGGGAGACCGCCTGGGAATACCAGGTGCTGTAAGCTTTATGTAGTTTACTACCCTAATGTTCTAACCATTCAAATAGCCCAATTTTGGCAGCAGATTTCGCTTACGGCCATACCACCTTGAGAACGCCCGAACTCGTCTGATCTCGGAAGCTAAGCAGGGTCGGGCCTGGTTAGTACTTGGATGGGAGACCGCCTGGGAATACCAGGTGCTGTAAGCTTAATATAGTTTACTACCCTAATGTTCTAACCATTCAAATAGCCCAATTTTGGCAGCAGATTTCGCTTACGGCCATACCACCTTGAGAACGCCCGAACACGTCTGATCTCGGAAGCTAAGCAGGGTCGGGCCTGGTTAGTACTTGGATGGGAGACCGCCTGGGAATACCAGGTGCTGTAAGCTTTATGTAGTTTACTACCCTAATGTTCTAACCATTCAAATAGCCCAATTTTGGCAGCAGATTTCGCTTACGGCCATACCACCTTGAGAACGCCCGAACTCGTCTGATCTCGGAAGCTAAGCAGGGTCGGGCCTGGTTAGTACTTGGATGGGAGACCGCCTGGGAATACCAGGTGCTGTAAGCTTTATGTAGTTTACTACCCTAATGTTCTAACCATTCAAATAGCCCAATTTTGGCAGCAGATTTCGCTTACGGCCATACCACCTTGAGAACGCCCGAACTCGTCTGATCTCGGAAGCTAAGCAGGGTCGGGCCTGGTTAGTACTTGGATGGGAGACCGCCTGGGAATACCAGGTGCTGTAAGCTTTAAATAGTTTACTACCCTAATGTTCTAACCATTCAAATAGCCCAATTTTGGCAGCAGATTTCGCTTACGGCCATACCACCTTGAGAACGCCCGAACTCGTCTTATCTCGGAAGCTAAGCAGGGTCGGGCCTGGTTAGTACTTGGATGGGAGACCGCCTGGGAATACCAGGTGCTGTAAGCTTTATGTAGTTTACTACCCTAATGTTCTAACCATTCAAATAGCCCAATTTTGGCAGCAGATTTCGCTTACGGCCATACCACCTTGAAAACGCCCGAACTCGTCTGATCTCGGAAGCTAAGCAGGGTCGGGCCTGGTTAGTACTTGGATGGGAGACCGCCTGGGAATACCAGGTGCTGTAAGCTTTATTGTTTAAAAAATAAAAAAAAAGGGTCAATGAAATGGTTCAAAAATCCTAAATTGTCTTTTTTCCCCCTCAAAATTCCTGAAATAGTCTCTCAGTTTCTTCAGAAAGCCTGAAAGAGTCTCTTTTTTTTCTTCTTCAAATAGCCCAATTTTGGCAGCAGGTTTCGCTTACGGCCATACCACCTTGAGAACGCCCGAACTCGTCTGATCTCGGAAGCTAAGCAGGGTCGGGCCTGGTTAGTACTTGGATGGGAGACCGCCTGGGAATACCAGGTGCTGTAAGCTTTATGTAGTTTACTACCCTAATGTTCTAACCATTCAAATAGCCCAATTTTGGCAGCAGATTTCGCTTACGGCCATACCACCTTGAGAACGCCCGAACACGTCTGATCTCGGAAGCTAAGCAGGGTCGGGCCTGGTTAGTACTTGGATGGGAGACCGCCTGGGAATACCAGGTGCTGTAAGCTTTATGTAGTTTACTACCCTAATGTTCTAACCATTCAAATAGCCCAATTTTGGCAGCAGATTTCGCTTACGGCCATACCACCTTGAGAACGCCCGAACTCGTCTGATCTCGGAAGCTAAGCAGGGTCGGGCTGGTTAGTACTTGGATGGGAGACCGCCTGGGAATACCAGGTGCTGTAAGCTTTATATAGTTTACTACCCTAATGTTCTAACCATTCAAATAGCCCAATTTTGGCAGCAGATTTAGCTTACGGCCATACCACCTTGAGAACGCCCGAACTCGTCTGATCTCGGAAGCTAAGCAGGGTCGGGCCTGGTTAGTACTTGGATGGGAGACCGCCTGGGAATACCAGGTGCTGTAAGCTTTATATAGTTTACTACCCTAATGTTCTAACCATTCAAATAGCCCAATTTTGGCAGCAGATTTCGCTTACGGCCATCCCACCTTGAGAACGCCCGAACTCGTCTGATCTCGGAAGCTAAGCAGGGTCGGGCCTGGTTAGTACTTGGATGGGAGACCGCCTGGGAATACCAGGTGCTGTAAGCTTTATGTAGTTTACTACCCTAATGTTCTAACCATTCAAATAGCCCAATTTTGGCAACAGATTTCGCTTACGGCCATACCACATTGAAAACGCCCGAACTCGTCTGATCTCGGAAGCTAAGCAGGGTCGGGCCTGGTTAGTACTTGGAAGGGAGACCGCCTGGGAATACCAGGTGCTGTAAGCTTTATTGTTTAAAAAAAAAAAAAAAAAGAGTCAATGAAATGTTTCAAAAATCCTAAATTGTCTTTTTTCCCCCTCAAAATTCCTGAAATAGTCTCTCAGTTTCTTCAGAAAGCCTGAAAGAGTCTCTTTTTTTTCTTCTTCAAATAGCCCAATTTTGGCAGCAGATTTCGCTTACGGCCATACCACCTTGAGAACGCCCGAACTCGTCTGATCTCGGAAGCTAAGCAGGGTCGGGCCTGGTTAGTACTTGGATGGGAGACCGCCTGGGAATACCAGGTGCTGTAAGCTTTATGTAGTTTACTACCCTAATGTTCTAACCATTCAAATAGCCCAATTTTGGCAGCAGATTTCGCTTACGGCCATACCACCTTGAGAACGCCCGAACACGTCTGATCTCGGAAGCTAAGCAGGGTCGGGCCTGGTTAGTACTTGGATGGGAGACCGCCTGGGAATACCAGGTGCTGTAAGCTTTATGTAGTTTACTACCGTAATGTTCTAACCATTCAAATAGCCCAATTTTGGCAGCAGATTTCGCTTACGGCCATACCACCTTGAGAACGCCCGAACTCGTCTGATCTCGGAAGCTAAGCAGGGTCGGGCCTGGTTAGTACTTGGATGGGAGACCGCCTGGGAATACCAGGTGCTGTAAGCTTTATGTAGTTTACTACCCTAATGTTCTAACCATTCAAATAGCCCAATTTTGGCAGCAGATTTCGCTTACGGCCATACCACCTTGAGAACGCCCGAACTCGTCTGATCTCGGAAGCTAAGCAGGGTCGGGCCTGGTTAGTACTTGGATGGGAGACCGCCTGGGAATACCAGGTGCTGTAAGCTTTATGTAGTTTACTACCCTAATGTTCTAACCATTCAAATAGCCCAATTTTGGCAGCAGATTTCGCTTACGGCCATACCACCTTGAGAACGCCCGAACTCGTCTGATCTCGGAAGCTAAGCAGGGTCGGGCCTGGTTAGTACTTGGATGGGAGACCGCCTGGGAATACCAGGTGCTGTAAGCTTAATATAGTTTACTACCCTAATGTTCTAACCATTCAAATAGCCCAATTTTGGCAGCAGATTTCGCTTACGGCCATACCACCTTGAGAACGCCCGAACACGTCTGATCTCGGAAGCTAAGCAGGGTCGGGCCTGGTTAGTACTTGGATGGGAGACCGCCTGGGAATACCAGGTGCTGTAAGCTTTATGTAGTTTACTACCCTAATGTTCTAACCATTCAAATAGCCCAATTTTGGCAGCAGATTTCACTTACGGCCATACCACCTTGAGAACGCCCGAACTCGTCTGATCTCGGAAGCTAAGCAGGGTCGGGCCTGGTTAGTACTTGGATGGGAGACCGCCTGGGAATACCAGGTGCTGTAAGCTTTATGTAGTTTACTACCCTAATGTTCTAACCATTCGAATAGCCCAATTTTGGCAGCAGATTTCGCTTACGGCCATACCACCTTGAGAACGCCCGAACTCGTCTGATCTCGGAAGCTAAGCAGGGTCGGGCCTGGTTAGTACTTGGATGGGAGACCGCCTGGGAATACCAGGTGCTGTAAGCTTTATATAGTTTACTACCCTAATGTTCTAACCATTCAAATAGCCCAATTTTGGCAGCAGATTTCGCTTACGGCCATACCACCTTGAGAACGCCCGAACTCGTCTTATCTCGGAAGCTAAGCAGGGTCGGGCCTGGTTAGTACTTGGATGGGAGACCGCCTGGGAATACCAGGTGCTGTAAGCTTTATGTAGTTTACTACCCTAATGTTCTAACCATTCAAATAGCCCAATTTTGGCAGCAGATTTCGCTTACGGCCATACCACCTTGAAAACGCCCGAACTCGTCTGATCTCGGAAGCTAAGCAGGGTCGGGCCTGGTTAGTACTTGGATGGGAGACCGCCTGGGAATACCAGGTGCTGTAAGCTTTATTGTTTAAAAAAAAAAAAAAAAAGAGTCAATGAAATGTTTCAAAAATCCTAAATTGTCTTTTTTCCCCCTCAAAATTCCTGAAATAGTCTCTCAGTTTCTTCAGAAAGCCTGAAAGAGTCTCTTTTTTTTCTTCTTCAAATAGCCCAATTTTGGCAGCAGATTTCGCTTACGGCCATACCACCTTGAGAACGCCCGAACTCGTCTGATCTCGGAAGCTAAGCAGGGTCGGGCCTGGTTAGTACTTGGATGGGAGACCGCCTGGGAATACCAGGTGCTGTAAGCTTTATGTAGTTTACTACCCTAATGTTCTAACCATTCAAATAGCCCAATTTTGGCAGCAGATTTCGCTTACAGCCATACCACCTTGAGAACGCCCGAACACGTCTGATCTCGGAAGCTAAGCAGGGTCGGGCCTGGTTAGTACTTGGATGGGAGACCGCCTGGGAATACCAGGTGCTGTAAGCTTTATGTAGTTTACTACCGTAATGTTCTAACCATTCAAATAGCCCAATTTTGGCAGCAGATTTCGCTTACGGCCATACCACCTTGAGAACGCCCGAACTCGTCTGATCTCGGAAGCTAAGCAGGGTCGGGCCTGGTTAGTACTTGGATGGGAGACCGCCTGGGAATACCAGGTGCTGTAAGCTTTATGTAGTTTACTACCCTAATGTTCTAACCATTCAAATAGCCCAATTTTGGCAGCAGATTTCGCTTACGGCCATACCACCTTGAGAACGCCCGAACTCGTCTGATCTCGGAAGCTAAGCAGGGTCGGGCCTGGTTAGTACTTGGATGGGAGACCGCCTGGGAATACCAGGTGCTGTAAGCTTTATGTAGTTTACTACCCTAATGTTCTAACCATTCAAATAGCCCAATTTTGGCAGCAGATTTCGCTTACGGCCATACCACCTTGAGAACGCCCGAACTCGTCTGATCTCGGAAGCTAAGCAGGGTCGGGCCTGGTTAGTACTTGGATGGGAGACCGCCTGGGAATACCAGGTGCTGTAAGCTTAATATAGTTTACTACCCTAATGTTCTAACCATTCAAATAGCCCAATTTTGGCAGCAGATTTCGCTTACGGCCATACCACCTTGAGAACGCCCGAACACGTCTGATCTCGGAAGCTAAGCAGGGTCGGGCCTGGTTAGTACTTGGATGGGAGACCGCCTGGGAATACCAGGTGCTGTAAGCTTTATGTAGTTTACTACCCTAATGTTCTAACCATTCAAATAGCCCAATTTTGGCAGCAGATTTCGCTTACGGCCATACCACCTTGAGAACGCCCGAACTCGTCTGATCTCGGAAGCTAAGCAGGGTCGGGCCTGGTTAGTACTTGGATGGGAGACCGCCTGGGAATACCAGGTGCTGTAAGCTTTATGTAGTTTACTACCCTAATGTTCTAACCATTCAAATAGCCCAATTTTGGCAGCAGATTTCGCTTACGGCCATACCACCTTGAGAACGCCCGAACTCGTCTGATCTCGGAAGCTAAGCAGGGTCGGGCCTGGTTAGTACTTGGATGGGAGACCGCCTGGGAATACCAGGTGCTGTAAGCTTTAAATAGTTTACTACCCTAATGTTCTAACCATTCAAATAGCCCAATTTTGGCAGCAGATTTCGCTTACGGCCATACCACCTTGAGAACGCCCGAACTCGTCTTATCTCGGAAGCTAAGCAGGGTCGGGCCTGGTTAGTACTTGGATGGGAGACCGCCTGGGAATACCAGGTGCTGTAAGCTTTATGTAGTTTACTACCCTAATGTTCTAACCATTCAAATAGCCCAATTTTGGCAGCAGATTTCGCTTACGGCCATACCACCTTGAAAACGCCCGAACTCGTCTGATCTCGGAAGCTAAGCAGGGTCGGGCCTGGTTAGTACTTGGATGGGAGACCGCCTGGGAATACCAGGTGCTGTAAGCTTTATTGTTTAAAAAATAAAAAAAAAGGGTCAATGAAATGGTTCAAAAATCCTAAATTGTCTTTTTTCCCCCTCAAAATTCCTGAAATAGTCTCTCAGTTTCTTCAGAAAGCCTGAAAGAGTCTCTTTTTTTTCTTCTTCAAATAGCCCAATTTTGGCAGCAGGTTTCGCTTACGGCCATACCACCTTGAGAACGCCCGAACTCGTCTGATCTCGGAAGCTAAGCAGGGTCGGGCCTGGTTAGTACTTGGATGGGAGACCGCCTGGGAATACCAGGTGCTGTAAGCTTTATGTAGTTTACTACCCTAATGTTCTAACCATTCAAATAGCCCAATTTTGGCAGCAGATTTCGCTTACGGCCATACCACCTTGAGAACGCCCGAACACGTCTGATCTCGGAAGCTAAGCAGGGTCGGGCCTGGTTAGTACTTGGATGGGAGACCGCCTGGGAATACCAGGTGCTGTAAGCTTTATGTAGTTTACTACCCTAATGTTCTAACCATTCAAATAGCCCAATTTTGGCAGCAGATTTCGCTTACGGCCATACCACCTTGAGAACGCCCGAACTCGTCTGATCTCGGAAGCTAAGCAGGGTCGGGCTGGTTAGTACTTGGATGGGAGACCGCCTGGGAATACCAGGTGCTGTAAGCTTTATATAGTTTACTACCCTAATGTTCTAACCATTCAAATAGCCCAATTTTGGCAGCAGATTTAGCTTACGGCCATACCACCTTGAGAACGCCCGAACTCGTCTGATCTCGGAAGCTAAGCAGGGTCGGGCCTGGTTAGTACTTGGATGGGAGACCGCCTGGGAATACCAGGTGCTGTAAGCTTTATATAGTTTACTACCCTAATGTTCTAACCATTCAAATAGCCCAATTTTGGCAGCAGATTTCGCTTACGGCCATCCCACCTTGAGAACGCCCGAACTCGTCTGATCTCGGAAGCTAAGCAGGGTCGGGCCTGGTTAGTACTTGGATGGGAGACCGCCTGGGAATACCAGGTGCTGTAAGCTTTATGTAGTTTACTACCCTAATGTTCTAACCATTCAAATAGCCCAATTTTGGCAACAGATTTCGCTTACGGCCATACCACATTGAAAACGCCCGAACTCGTCTGATCTCGGAAGCTAAGCAGGGTCGGGCCTGGTTAGTACTTGGAAGGGAGACCGCCTGGGAATACCAGGTGCTGTAAGCTTTATTGTTTAAAAAAAAAAAAAAAAAGAGTCAATGAAATGTTTCAAAAATCCTAAATTGTTTTTTTTCCCCCTCAAAATTCCTGAAATAGTCTCTCAGTTTCTTCAGAAAGCCTGAAAGAGTCTCTTTTTTTTCTTCTTCAAATAGCCCAATTTTGGCAGCAGATTTCGCTTACGGCCATACCACCTTGAGAACGCCCGAACTCGTCTGATCTCGGAAGCTAAGCAGGGTCGGGCCTGGTTAGTACTTGGATGGGAGACCGCCTGGGAATACCAGGTGCTGTAAGCTTTATGTAGTTTACTACCCTAATGTTCTAACCATTCAAATAGCCCAATTTTGGCAGCAGATTTCGCTTACGGCCATACCACCTTGAGAACGCCCGAACTCGTCTGATCTCGGAAGCTAAGCAGGGTCGGGCCTGGTTAGTACTTGGATGGGAGACCGCCTGGGAATACCAGGTGCTGTAAGCTTTATGTAGTTTACTACCCTAATGTTCTAACCATTCAAATAGCCCAATTTTGGCAGCAGATTTAGCTTACGGCCATACCACCTTGAGAACGCCCGAGCTCGTCTGATCTCGGAAGCTAAGCAGGGTCGGGCCTGGTTAGTACTTGGATGGGAGACCGCCTGGGAATACCAGGTGCTGTAAGCTTTATGTAGTTTACTACCCTAATGTTCTAACCATTCAAATAGCCCAATTTTGGCAGCAGATTTCGCTTACGGCCATACCACCTTGAGAACGCCCGAACTCGTCTGATCTCGGAAGCTAAGCAGGGTCGGGCCTGGTTAGTACTTGGATGGGAGACCGCCTGGGAATACCAGGTGCTGTAAGCTTAATATAGTTTACTACCCTAATGTTCTAACCATTCAAATAGCCCAATTTTGGCAGCAGATTTCGCTTACGGCCATACCACCTTGAGAACGCCCGAACACGTCTGATCTCGGAAGCTAAGCAGGGTCGGGCCTGGTTAGTACTTGGATGGGAGACCGCCTGGGAATACCAGGTGCTGTAAGCTTTATGTAGTTTACTACCCTAATGTTCTAACCATTCAAATAGCCCAATTTTGGCAGCAGATTTCACTTACGGCCATACCACCTTGAGAACGCCCGAACTCGTCTGATCTCGGAAGCTAAGCAGGGTCGGGCCTGGTTAGTACTTGGATGGGAGACCGCCTGGGAATACCAGGTGCTGTAAGCTTTATGTAGTTTACTACCCTAATGTTCTAACCATTCAAATAGCCCAATTTTGGCAGCAGATTTCGCTTACGGCCATACCACCTTGAGAACGCCCGAACTCGTCTGATCTCGGAAGCTAAGCAGGGTCGGGCCTGGTTAGTACTTGGATGGGAGACCGCCTGGGAATACCAGGTGCTGTAAGCTTTATATAGTTTACTACCCTAATGTTCTAACCATTCAAATAGCCCAATTTTGGCAGCAGATTTCGCTTACGGCCATACCACCTTGAGAACGCCCGAACTCGTCTTATCTCGGAAGCTAAGCAGGGTCGGGCCTGGTTAGTACTTGGATGGGAGACCGCCTGGGAATACCAGGTGCTGTAAGCTTTATGTAGTTTACTACCCTAATGTTCTAACCATTCAAATAGCCCAATTTTGGCAGCAGATTTCGCTTACGGCCATACCACCTTGAAAACGCCCGAACTCGTCTGATCTCGGAAGCTAAGCAGGGTCGGGCCTGGTTAGTACTTGGATGGGAGACCGCCTGGGAATACCAGGTGCTGTAAGCTTTATTGTTTAAAAAAAAAAAAAAAAAGAGTCAATGAAATGTTTCAAAAATCCTAAATTGTCTTTTTTCCCCCTCAAAATTCCTGAAATAGTCTCTCAGTTTCTTCAGAAAGCCTGAAAGAGTCTCTTTTTTTTCTTCTTCAAATAGCCCAATTTTGGCAGCAGATTTCGCTTACGGCCATACCACCTTGAGAACGCCCGAACTCGTCTGATCTCGGAAGCTAAGCAGGGTCGGGCCTGGTTAGTACTTGGATGGGAGACCGCCTGGGAATACCAGGTGCTGTAAGCTTTATGTAGTTTACTACCCTAATGTTCTAACCATTCAAATAGCCCAATTTTGGCAGCAGATTTCGCTTACGGCCATACCACCTTGAGAACGCCCGAACTCGTCTGATCTCGGAAGCTAAGCAGGGTCGGGCCTGGTTAGTACTTGGATGGGAGACCGCCTGGGAATACCAGGTGCTGTAAGCTTTATGTAGTTTACTACCCTAATGTTCTAACCATTCAAATAGCCCAATTTTGGCAGCAGATTTCGCTTACGGCCATACCACCTTGAGAACGCCCGAACACGTCTGATCTCGGAAGCTAAGCAGGGTCGGGCCTGGTTAGTACTTGGATGGGAGACCGCCTGGGAATACCAGGTGCTGTAAGCTTTATGTAGTTTACTACCCTAATGTTCTAACCATTCAAATAGCCCAATTTTGGCAGCAGATTTCGCTTACGGCCATACCACCTTGAGAACGCCCGAACTCGTCTGATCTCGGAAGCTAAGCAGGGTCGGGCTGGTTAGTACTTGGATGGGAGACGCCTGGGAATACCAGGTGCTGTAAGCTTTATATAGTTTACTACCCTAATGTTCTAACCATTCAAATAGCCCAATTTTGGCAGCAGATTTAGCTTACGGCCATACCACCTTGAGAACGCCCGAACTCGTCTGATCTCGGAAGCTAAGCAGGGTCGGGCCTGGTTAGTACTTGGATGGGAGACCGCCTGGGAATACCAGGTGCTGTAAGCTTTATGTAGTTTACTACCCTAATGTTCTAACCATTCAAATAGCCCAATTTTGGCAGCAGATTTCGCTTACGGCCATACCACCTTGAGAACGCCCGAACACGTCTGATCTCGGAAGCTAAGCAGGGTCGGGCCTGGTTAGTACTTGGATGGGAGACCGCCTGGGAATACCAGGTGCTGTAAGCTTTATGTAGTTTACTACCCTAATGTTCTAACCATTCAAATAGCCCAATTTTGGCAGCAGATTTCGCTTACGGCCATACCACCTTGAGAACGCCCGAACTCGTCTGATCTCGGAAGCTAAGCAGGGTCGGGCCTGGTTAGTACTTGGATGGGAGACCGCCTGGGAATACCAGGTGCTGTAAGCTTTATGTAGTTTACTACCCTAATGTTCTAACCATTCAAATAGCCCAATTTTGGCAGCAGATTTCGCTTACGGCCATACCACCTTGAGAACGCCCGAACTCATCTGATCTCGGAAGCTAAGCAGGGTCGGGCCTGGTTAGTACTTGGATGGGAGACCGCCTGGGAATACCAGGTGCTGTAAGCTTTATGTAGTTTACTACCCTAATGTTCTAACCATTCAAATAGCCCAATTTTGGCAGGAGATTTCGCTTACGACCATACCACCTTGAGAACGCCCGAACTCGTCTGATCTCGGAAGCTAAGCAGGGTCGGGCCTGGTTAGTACTTGGATGGGAGACCGCCTGGGAATACCAGGTGCTGTAAGCTTTATGTAGTTTACTACCCTAATGTTCTAACCATTCAAATAGCCCAATTTTGGCAGCAGATTTCGCTTACGGCCATACCACCTTGAGAACGCCCGAACTCGTCTGATCTCGGAAGCTAAGCAGGGTCGGGCCTGGTTAGTACTTGGATGGGAGACCGCCTGGGAATACCAGGTGCTGTAAGCTTTATGTAGTTTACTACCCTAATGTTCTAACCATTCAAATAGCCCAATTTTGGCAGCAGATTTCGCTTACGGCCATACCACCTTGAGAACGCCCGAACTCGTCTGATCTCGGAAGCTAAGCAGGGTCGGGCCTGGTTAGTACTTGGATGGGAGACCGCCTGGGAATACCAGGTGCTGTAAGCTTTATGTAGTTTACTACCCTAATGTTCTAACCATTCAAATAGCCCAATTTTGGCAGCAGATTTCGCTTACGGCCATACCACCTTGAGAACGCCCGAACTCGTCTGATCTCGGAAGCTAAGCAGGGTCGGGCCTGGTTAGTACTTGGATGGGAGACCGCCTGGGAATACCAGGTGCTGTAAGCTTTATGTAGTTTACTACCCTAATGTTCTAACCATTCAAATAGCCCAATTTTGGCAGCAGATTTCGCTTACGGCCATACCACCTTGAGAACGCCCGAACTCGTCTGATCTCGGAAGCTAAGCAGGGTCGGGCCTGGTTAGTACTTGGATGGGAGACCGCCTGGGAATACCAGGTGCTGTAAGCTTTATGTAGTTTACTACCCTAATGTTCTAACCATTCAAATAGCCCAATTTTGGCAGCAGATTTCGCTTACGGCCATACCACCTTGAAAACGCCCGAACTCGTCTGATCTCGGAAGCTAAGCTGGGTCGGGCCTGGTTAGTACTTGGATGGGAGACCGCCTGGGAATACCAGGTGCTGTAAGCTTTATGTAGTTTACTACCCTAATGTTCTAACCATTCAAATAGCCCAATTTTGGCAGCAGATTTCGCTTACGGCCATACCACCTTGAAAACGCCCGAACTCGTCTGATCTCGGAAGCTAAGCAGGGTCGGGCCTGGTTAGTACTTGGATGGGAGACCGCCTGGGAATACCAGGTGCTGTAAGCTTTATGTAGTTTACTACCTTAATGTTCTAACCATTCAAATAGCCCAATTTTGGCAGCAGATTTCGCTTACGGCCATACCACCTTGAGAACGCCCGAACTCGTCTGATCTCGGAAGCTAAGCAGGGTCGGGCCTGGTTAGTACTTGGATGGGAGACCGCCTGGGAATACCAGGTGCTGTAAGCTTTATGTAGTTTACTACCCTAATGTTCTAACCATTCAAATAGCCCAATTTTGGCAGCAGATTTCGCTTACGGCCATACCACCTTGAGAACGCCCGAACTCGTCTGATCTCGGAAGCTAAGCAGGGTCGGGCCTGGTTAGTACTTGGATGGGAGACCGCCTGGGAATACCAGGTGCTGTAAGCTTTATATAGTTTACTACCCTAATGTTCTAACCATTCAAATAGCCCAATTTTGGCAGCAGATTTCGCTTACGGCCATACCACCTTGAGAACGCCCGAACTCGTCTGATCTCGGAAGCTAAGCAGGGTCGGGCCTGGTTAGTACTTGGATGGGAGACCGCCTGGGAATACCAGGTGCTGTAAGCTTTATGTAGTTTACTACCCTAATGTTCTAACCATTCAAATAGCCCAATTTTGGCAGCAGATTTCGCTTACGGCCATACCACATTGAAAACGCCCGAACTCGTCTGATCTCGGAAGCTAAGCAGGGTCGGGCCTGGTTAGTACTTGGATGGGAGACCGCCTGGGAATACCAGATGCTGTAAGCTTTATTGTTTAAAAAAAAAAAAAAAAGAGTCAATGAAATGTTTCAAAAATCCTAAATTGTCTTTTTTCCCCCTCAAAATTCCTGAAATAGTCTCTCAGTTTCTTCAGAAAGCCTGAAAGAGTCTCTTTTTTTTCTTCTTCAAATAGCCCAATTTTGGCAGCAGATTTCGCTTACGGCCATACCACCTTGAGAACGCCCGAACTCGTCTGATCTCGGAAGCTAAGCAGGGTCGGGCCTGGTTAGTACTTGGATGGGAGACCGCCTGGGAATACCAGGTGCTGTAAGCTTTATGTAGTTTACTACCCTAATGTTCTAACCATTCAAATAGCCCAATTTTGGCAGCAGATTTCGCTTACGGCCATACCACCTTGAGAACGCCCGAACACGTCTGATCTCGGAAGCTAAGCAGGGTCGGGCCTGGTTAGTACTTGGATGGGAGACCGCCTGGGAATACCAGGTGCTGTAAGCTTTATGTAGTTTACTACCGTAATGTTCTAACCATTCAAATAGCCCAATTTTGGCAGCAGATTTCGCTTACGGCCATACCACCTTGAGAACGCCCGAACTCGTCTGATCTCGGAAGCTAAGCAGGGTCGGGCCTGGTTAGTACTTGGATGGGAGACCGCCTGGGAATACCAGGTGCTGTAAGCTTTATGTAGTTTACTACCCTAATGTTCTAACCATTCAAATAGCCCAATTTTGGCAGCAGATTTCGCTTACGGCCATACCACCTTGAGAACGCCCGAACTCGTCTGATCTCGGAAGCTAAGCAGGGTCGGGCCTGGTTAGTACTTGGATGGGAGACCGCCTGGGAATACCAGGTGCTGTAAGCTTTATGTAGTTTACTACCCTAATGTTCTAACCATTCAAATAGCCCAATTTTGGCAGCAGATTTCGCTTACGGCCATACCACCTTGAGAACGCCCGAACTCGTCTGATCTCGGAAGCTAAGCAGGGTCGGGCCTGGTTAGTACTTGGATGGGAGACCGCCTGGGAATACCAGGTGCTGTAAGCTTAATATAGTTTACTACCCTAATGTTCTAACCATTCAAATAGCCCAATTTTGGCAGCAGATTTCGCTTACGGCCATACCACCTTGAGAACGCCCGAACACGTCTGATCTCGGAAGCTAAGCAGGGTCGGGCCTGGTTAGTACTTGGATGGGAGACCGCCTGGGAATACCAAGTGCTGTAAGCTTTATGTAGTTTACTACCCTAATGTTCTAACCATTCAAATAGCCCAATTTTGGCAGCAGATTTCGCTTACGGCCATACCACCTTGAGAACGCCCGAACTCGTCTGATCTCGGAAGCTAAGCAGGGTCGGGCCTGGTTAGTACTTGGATGGGAGACCGCCTGGGAATACCAGGTGCTGTAAGCTTTATGTAGTTTACTACCCTAATGTTCTAACCATTCAAATAGCCCAATTTTGGCAGCAGATTTCGCTTACGGCCATACCACCTTGAGAACGCCCGAACTCGTCTTATCTCGGAAGCTAAGCAGGGTCGGGCCTGGTTAGTACTTGGATGGGAGACCGCCTGGGAATACCAGGTGCTGTAAGCTTTATGTAGTTTACTACCCTAATGTTCTAACCATTCAAATAGCCCAATTTTGGCAGCAGATTTCGCTTACGGCCATACCACCTTGAAAACGCCCGAACTCGTCTGATCTCGGAAGCTAAGCAGGGTCGGGCCTGGTTAGTACTTGGATGGGAGACCGCCTTGGAATACCAGGTGCTGTAAGCTTTATTGTTTAAAAAAAAAAAAAAAAGAGTCAATGAAATGTTTCAAAAATCCTAAATTGTCTTTTTTCCCCCTCAAAATTCCTGAAATAGTCTCTCAGTTTCTTCAGAAAGCCTGAAAGAGTCTCTTTTTTTTCTTCTTCAAATAGCCCAATTTTGGCAGCAGATTTCGCTTACGGCCATACCACCTTGAGAACGCCCGAACTCGTCTGATCTCGGAAGCTAAGCAGGGTCGGGCCTGGTTAGTACTTGGATGGGAGACCGCCTGGGAATACCAGGTGCTGTAAGCTTTATGTAGTTTACTACCCTAATGTTCTAACCATTCAAATAGCCCAATTTTGGCAGCAGATTTCGCTTACAGCCATACCACCTTGAGAACGCCCGAACACGTCTGATCTCGGAAGCTAAGCAGGGTCGGGCCTGGTTAGTACTTGGATGGGAGACCGCCTGGGAATACCAGGTGCTGTAAGCTTTATGTAGTTTACTACCGTAATGTTCTAACCATTCAAATAGCCCAATTTTGGCAGCAGATTTCGCTTACGGCCATACCACCTTGAGAACGCCCGAACTCGTCTGATCTCGGAAGCTAAGCAGGGTCGGGCCTGGTTAGTACTTGGATGGGAGACCGCCTGGGAATACCAGGTGCTGTAAGCTTTATGTAGTTTACTACCCTAATGTTCTAACCATTCAAATAGCCCAATTTTGGCAGCAGATTTCGCTTACGGCCATACCACCTTGAGAACGCCCGAACTCGTCTGATCTCGGAAGCTAAGCAGGGTCGGGCCTGGTTAGTACTTGGATGGGAGACCGCCTGGGAATACCAGGTGCTGTAAGCTTTATGTAGTTTACTACCCTAATGTTCTAACCATTCAAATAGCCCAATTTTGGCAGCAGATTTCGCTTACGGCCATACCACCTTGAGAACGCCCGAACTCGTCTGATCTCGGAAGCTAAGCAGGGTCGGGCCTGGTTAGTACTTGGATGGGAGACCGCCTGGGAATACCAGGTGCTGTAAGCTTAATATAGTTTACTACCCTAATGTTCTAACCATTCAAATAGCCCAATTTTGGCAGCAGATTTCGCTTACGGCCATACCACCTTGAGAACGCCCGAACACGTCTGATCTCGGAAGCTAAGCAGGGTCGGGCCTGGTTAGTACTTGGATGGGAGACCGCCTGGGAATACCAGGTGCTGTAAGCTTTATGTAGTTTACTACCCTAATGTTCTAACCATTCAAATAGCCCAATTTTGGCAGCAGATTTCGCTTACGGCCATACCACCTTGAGAACGCCCGAACTCGTCTGATCTCGGAAGCTAAGCAGGGTCGGGCCTGGTTAGTACTTGGATGGGAGACCGCCTGGGAATACCAGGTGCTGTAAGCTTTATGTAGTTTACTACCCTAATGTTCTAACCATTCAAATAGCCCAATTTTGGCAGCAGATTTCGCTTACGGCCATACCACCTTGAGAACGCCCGAACTCGTCTGATCTCGGAAGCTAAGCAGGGTCGGGCCTGGTTAGTACTTGGATGGGAGACCGCCTGGGAATACCAGGTGCTGTAAGCTTTAAATAGTTTACTACCCTAATGTTCTAACCATTCAAATAGCCCAATTTTGGCAGCAGATTTCGCTTACGGCCATACCACCTTGAGAACGCCCGAACTCGTCTTATCTCGGAAGCTAAGCAGGGTCGGGCCTGGTTAGTACTTGGATGGGAGACCGCCTGGGAATACCAGGTGCTGTAAGCTTTATGTAGTTTACTACCCTAATGTTCTAACCATTCAAATAGCCCAATTTTGGCAGCAGATTTCGCTTACGGCCATACCACCTTGAAAACGCCCGAACTCGTCTGATCTCGGAAGCTAAGCAGGGTCGGGCCTGGTTAGTACTTGGATGGGAGACCGCCTGGGAATACCAGGTGCTGTAAGCTTTATTGTTTAAAAAATAAAAAAAAAGGGTCAATGAAATGGTTCAAAAATCCTAAATTGTCTTTTTTCCCCCTCAAAATTCCTGAAATAGTCTCTCAGTTTCTTCAGAAAGCCTGAAAGAGTCTCTTTTTTTTCTTCTTCAAATAGCCCAATTTTGGCAGCAGGTTTCGCTTACGGCCATACCACCTTGAGAACGCCCGAACTCGTCTGATCTCGGAAGCTAAGCAGGGTCGGGCCTGGTTAGTACTTGGATGGGAGACCGCCTGGGAATACCAGGTGCTGTAAGCTTTATGTAGTTTACTACCCTAATGTTCTAACCATTCAAATAGCCCAATTTTGGCAGCAGATTTCGCTTACGGCCATACCACCTTGAGAACGCCCGAACACGTCTGATCTCGGAAGCTAAGCAGGGTCGGGCCTGGTTAGTACTTGGATGGGAGACCGCCTGGGAATACCAGGTGCTGTAAGCTTTATGTAGTTTACTACCCTAATGTTCTAACCATTCAAATAGCCCAATTTTGGCAGCAGATTTCGCTTACGGCCATACCACCTTGAGAACGCCCGAACTCGTCTGATCTCGGAAGCTAAGCAGGGTCGGGCTGGTTAGTACTTGGATGGGAGACCGCCTGGGAATACCAGGTGCTGTAAGCTTTATATAGTTTACTACCCTAATGTTCTAACCATTCAAATAGCCCAATTTTGGCAGCAGATTTAGCTTACGGCCATACCACCTTGAGAACGCCCGAACTCGTCTGATCTCGGAAGCTAAGCAGGGTCGGGCCTGGTTAGTACTTGGATGGGAGACCGCCTGGGAATACCAGGTGCTGTAAGCTTTATATAGTTTACTACCCTAATGTTCTAACCATTCAAATAGCCCAATTTTGGCAGCAGATTTCGCTTACGGCCATCCCACCTTGAGAACGCCCGAACTCGTCTGATCTCGGAAGCTAAGCAGGGTCGGGCCTGGTTAGTACTTGGATGGGAGACCGCCTGGGAATACCAGGTGCTGTAAGCTTTATGTAGTTTACTACCCTAATGTTCTAACCATTCAAATAGCCCAATTTTGGCAACAGATTTCGCTTACGGCCATACCACATTGAAAACGCCCGAACTCGTCTGATCTCGGAAGCTAAGCAGGGTCGGGCCTGGTTAGTACTTGGAAGGGAGACCGCCTGGGAATACCAGGTGCTGTAAGCTTTATTGTTTAAAAAAAAAAAAAAAAAGAGTCAATGAAATGTTTCAAAAATCCTAAATTGTCTTTTTTCCCCCTCAAAATTCCTGAAATAGTCTCTCAGTTTCTTCAGAAAGCCTGAAAGAGTCTCTTTTTTTTCTTCTTCAAATAGCCCAATTTTGGCAGCAGATTTCGCTTACGGCCATACCACCTTGAGAACGCCCGAACTCGTCTGATCTCGGAAGCTAAGCAGGGTCGGGCCTGGTTAGTACTTGGATGGGAGACCGCCTGGGAATACCAGGTGCTGTAAGCTTTATGTAGTTTACTACCCTAATGTTCTAACCATTCAAATAGCCCAATTTTGGCAGCAGATTTCGCTTACGGCCATACCACCTTGAGAACGCCCGAACACGTCTGATCTCGGAAGCTAAGCAGGGTCGGGCCTGGTTAGTACTTGGATGGGAGACCGCCTGGGAATACCAGGTGCTGTAAGCTTTATGTAGTTTACTACCGTAATGTTCTAACCATTCAAATAGCCCAATTTTGGCAGCAGATTTCGCTTACGGCCATACCACCTTGAGAACGCCCGAACTCGTCTGATCTCGGAAGCTAAGCAGGGTCGGGCCTGGTTAGTACTTGGATGGGAGACCGCCTGGGAATACCAGGTGCTGTAAGCTTTATGTAGTTTACTACCCTAATGTTCTAACCATTCAAATAGCCCAATTTTGGCAGCAGATTTCGCTTACGGCCATACCACCTTGAGAACGCCCGAACTCGTCTGATCTCGGAAGCTAAGCAGGGTCGGGCCTGGTTAGTACTTGGATGGGAGACCGCCTGGGAATACCAGGTGCTGTAAGCTTTATGTAGTTTACTACCCTAATGTTCTAACCATTCAAATAGCCCAATTTTGGCAGCAGATTTCGCTTACGGCCATACCACCTTGAGAACGCCCGAACTCGTCTGATCTCGGAAGCTAAGCAGGGTCGGGCCTGGTTAGTACTTGGATGGGAGACCGCCTGGGAATACCAGGTGCTGTAAGCTTAATATAGTTTACTACCCTAATGTTCTAACCATTCAAATAGCCCAATTTTGGCAGCAGATTTCGCTTACGGCCATACCACCTTGAGAACGCCCGAACACGTCTGATCTCGGAAGCTAAGCAGGGTCGGGCCTGGTTAGTACTTGGATGGGAGACCGCCTGGGAATACCAGGTGCTGTAAGCTTTATGTAGTTTACTACCCTAATGTTCTAACCATTCAAATAGCCCAATTTTGGCAGCAGATTTCACTTACGGCCATACCACCTTGAGAACGCCCGAACTCGTCTGATCTCGGAAGCTAAGCAGGGTCGGGCCTGGTTAGTACTTGGATGGGAGACCGCCTGGGAATACCAGGTGCTGTAAGCTTTATGTAGTTTACTACCCTAATGTTCTAACCATTCGAATAGCCCAATTTTGGCAGCAGATTTCGCTTACGGCCATACCACCTTGAGAACGCCCGAACTCGTCTGATCTCGGAAGCTAAGCAGGGTCGGGCCTGGTTAGTACTTGGATGGGAGACCGCCTGGGAATACCAGGTGCTGTAAGCTTTATATAGTTTACTACCCTAATGTTCTAACCATTCAAATAGCCCAATTTTGGCAGCAGATTTCGCTTACGGCCATACCACCTTGAGAACGCCCGAACTCGTCTTATCTCGGAAGCTAAGCAGGGTCGGGCCTGGTTAGTACTTGGATGGGAGACCGCCTGGGAATACCAGGTGCTGTAAGCTTTATGTAGTTTACTACCCTAATGTTCTAACCATTCAAATAGCCCAATTTTGGCAGCAGATTTCGCTTACGGCCATACCACCTTGAAAACGCCCGAACTCGTCTGATCTCGGAAGCTAAGCAGGGTCGGGCCTGGTTAGTACTTGGATGGGAGACCGCCTGGGAATACCAGGTGCTGTAAGCTTTATTGTTTAAAAAAAAAAAAAAAAAGAGTCAATGAAATGTTTCAAAAATCCTAAATTGTCTTTTTTCCCCCTCAAAATTCCTGAAATAGTCTCTCAGTTTCTTCAGAAAGCCTGAAAGAGTCTCTTTTTTTTCTTCTTCAAATAGCCCAATTTTGGCAGCAGATTTCGCTTACGGCCATACCACCTTGAGAACGCCCGAACTCGTCTGATCTCGGAAGCTAAGCAGGGTCGGGCCTGGTTAGTACTTGGATGGGAGACCGCCTGGGAATACCAGGTGCTGTAAGCTTTATGTAGTTTACTACCCTAATGTTCTAACCATTCAAATAGCCCAATTTTGGCAGCAGATTTCGCTTACAGCCATACCACCTTGAGAACGCCCGAACACGTCTGATCTCGGAAGCTAAGCAGGGTCGGGCCTGGTTAGTACTTGGATGGGAGACCGCCTGGGAATACCAGGTGCTGTAAGCTTTATGTAGTTTACTACCGTAATGTTCTAACCATTCAAATAGCCCAATTTTGGCAGCAGATTTCGCTTACGGCCATACCACCTTGAGAACGCCCGAACTCGTCTGATCTCGGAAGCTAAGCAGGGTCGGGCCTGGTTAGTACTTGGATGGGAGACCGCCTGGGAATACCAGGTGCTGTAAGCTTTATGTAGTTTACTACCCTAATGTTCTAACCATTCAAATAGCCCAATTTTGGCAGCAGATTTCGCTTACGGCCATACCACCTTGAGAACGCCCGAACTCGTCTGATCTCGGAAGCTAAGCAGGGTCGGGCCTGGTTAGTACTTGGATGGGAGACCGCCTGGGAATACCAGGTGCTGTAAGCTTTATGTAGTTTACTACCCTAATGTTCTAACCATTCAAATAGCCCAATTTTGGCAGCAGATTTCGCTTACGGCCATACCACCTTGAGAACGCCCGAACTCGTCTGATCTCGGAAGCTAAGCAGGGTCGGGCCTGGTTAGTACTTGGATGGGAGACCGCCTGGGAATACCAGGTGCTGTAAGCTTAATATAGTTTACTACCCTAATGTTCTAACCATTCAAATAGCCCAATTTTGGCAGCAGATTTCGCTTACGGCCATACCACCTTGAGAACGCCCGAACACGTCTGATCTCGGAAGCTAAGCAGGGTCGGGCCTGGTTAGTACTTGGATGGGAGACCGCCTGGGAATACCAGGTGCTGTAAGCTTTATGTAGTTTACTACCCTAATGTTCTAACCATTCAAATAGCCCAATTTTGGCAGCAGATTTCGCTTACGGCCATACCACCTTGAGAACGCCCGAACTCGTCTGATCTCGGAAGCTAAGCAGGGTCGGGCCTGGTTAGTACTTGGATGGGAGACCGCCTGGGAATACCAGGTGCTGTAAGCTTTATGTAGTTTACTACCCTAATGTTCTAACCATTCAAATAGCCCAATTTTGGCAGCAGATTTCGCTTACGGCCATACCACCTTGAGAACGCCCGAACTCGTCTGATCTCGGAAGCTAAGCAGGGTCGGGCCTGGTTAGTACTTGGATGGGAGACCGCCTGGGAATACCAGGTGCTGTAAGCTTTAAATAGTTTACTACCCTAATGTTCTAACCATTCAAATAGCCCAATTTTGGCAGCAGATTTCGCTTACGGCCATACCACCTTGAGAACGCCCGAACTCGTCTTATCTCGGAAGCTAAGCAGGGTCGGGCCTGGTTAGTACTTGGATGGGAGACCGCCTGGGAATACCAGGTGCTGTAAGCTTTATGTAGTTTACTACCCTAATGTTCTAACCATTCAAATAGCCCAATTTTGGCAGCAGATTTCGCTTACGGCCATACCACCTTGAAAACGCCCGAACTCGTCTGATCTCGGAAGCTAAGCAGGGTCGGGCCTGGTTAGTACTTGGATGGGAGACCGCCTGGGAATACCAGGTGCTGTAAGCTTTATTGTTTAAAAAATAAAAAAAAAGGGTCAATGAAATGGTTCAAAAATCCTAAATTGTCTTTTTTCCCCCTCAAAATTCCTGAAATAGTCTCTCAGTTTCTTCAGAAAGCCTGAAAGAGTCTCTTTTTTTTCTTCTTCAAATAGCCCAATTTTGGCAGCAGGTTTCGCTTACGGCCATACCACCTTGAGAACGCCCGAACTCGTCTGATCTCGGAAGCTAAGCAGGGTCGGGCCTGGTTAGTACTTGGATGGGAGACCGCCTGGGAATACCAGGTGCTGTAAGCTTTATGTAGTTTACTACCCTAATGTTCTAACCATTCAAATAGCCCAATTTTGGCAGCAGATTTCGCTTACGGCCATACCACCTTGAGAACGCCCGAACACGTCTGATCTCGGAAGCTAAGCAGGGTCGGGCCTGGTTAGTACTTGGATGGGAGACCGCCTGGGAATACCAGGTGCTGTAAGCTTTATGTAGTTTACTACCCTAATGTTCTAACCATTCAAATAGCCCAATTTTGGCAGCAGATTTCGCTTACGGCCATACCACCTTGAGAACGCCCGAACTCGTCTGATCTCGGAAGCTAAGCAGGGTCGGGCTGGTTAGTACTTGGATGGGAGACCGCCTGGGAATACCAGGTGCTGTAAGCTTTATATAGTTTACTACCCTAATGTTCTAACCATTCAAATAGCCCAATTTTGGCAGCAGATTTAGCTTACGGCCATACCACCTTGAGAACGCCCGAACTCGTCTGATCTCGGAAGCTAAGCAGGGTCGGGCCTGGTTAGTACTTGGATGGGAGACCGCCTGGGAATACCAGGTGCTGTAAGCTTTATATAGTTTACTACCCTAATGTTCTAACCATTCAAATAGCCCAATTTTGGCAGCAGATTTCGCTTACGGCCATCCCACCTTGAGAACGCCCGAACTCGTCTGATCTCGGAAGCTAAGCAGGGTCGGGCCTGGTTAGTACTTGGATGGGAGACCGCCTGGGAATACCAGGTGCTGTAAGCTTTATGTAGTTTACTACCCTAATGTTCTAACCATTCAAATAGCCCAATTTTGGCAACAGATTTCGCTTACGGCCATACCACATTGAAAACGCCCGAACTCGTCTGATCTCGGAAGCTAAGCAGGGTCGGGCCTGGTTAGTACTTGGAAGGGAGACCGCCTGGGAATACCAGGTGCTGTAAGCTTTATTGTTTAAAAAAAAAAAAAAAAAGAGTCAATGAAATGTTTCAAAAATCCTAAATTGTTTTTTTTCCCCCTCAAAATTCCTGAAATAGTCTCTCAGTTTCTTCAGAAAGCCTGAAAGAGTCTCTTTTTTTTCTTCTTCAAATAGCCCAATTTTGGCAGCAGATTTCGCTTACGGCCATACCACCTTGAGAACGCCCGAACTCGTCTGATCTCGGAAGCTAAGCAGGGTCGGGCCTGGTTAGTACTTGGATGGGAGACCGCCTGGGAATACCAGGTGCTGTAAGCTTTATGTAGTTTACTACCCTAATGTTCTAACCATTCAAATAGCCCAATTTTGGCAGCAGATTTCGCTTACGGCCATACCACCTTGAGAACGCCCGAACTCGTCTGATCTCGGAAGCTAAGCAGGGTCGGGCCTGGTTAGTACTTGGATGGGAGACCGCCTGGGAATACCAGGTGCTGTAAGCTTTATGTAGTTTACTACCCTAATGTTCTAACCATTCAAATAGCCCAATTTTGGCAGCAGATTTAGCTTACGGCCATACCACCTTGAGAACGCCCGAGCTCGTCTGATCTCGGAAGCTAAGCAGGGTCGGGCCTGGTTAGTACTTGGATGGGAGACCGCCTGGGAATACCAGGTGCTGTAAGCTTTATGTAGTTTACTACCCTAATGTTCTAACCATTCAAATAGCCCAATTTTGGCAGCAGATTTCGCTTACGGCCATACCACCTTGAGAACGCCCGAACTCGTCTGATCTCGGAAGCTAAGCAGGGTCGGGCCTGGTTAGTACTTGGATGGGAGACCGCCTGGGAATACCAGGTGCTGTAAGCTTAATATAGTTTACTACCCTAATGTTCTAACCATTCAAATAGCCCAATTTTGGCAGCAGATTTCGCTTACGGCCATACCACCTTGAGAACGCCCGAACACGTCTGATCTCGGAAGCTAAGCAGGGTCGGGCCTGGTTAGTACTTGGATGGGAGACCGCCTGGGAATACCAGGTGCTGTAAGCTTTATGTAGTTTACTACCCTAATGTTCTAACCATTCAAATAGCCCAATTTTGGCAGCAGATTTCACTTACGGCCATACCACCTTGAGAACGCCCGAACTCGTCTGATCTCGGAAGCTAAGCAGGGTCGGGCCTGGTTAGTACTTGGATGGGAGACCGCCTGGGAATACCAGGTGCTGTAAGCTTTATGTAGTTTACTACCCTAATGTTCTAACCATTCAAATAGCCCAATTTTGGCAGCAGATTTCGCTTACGGCCATACCACCTTGAGAACGCCCGAACTCGTCTGATCTCGGAAGCTAAGCAGGGTCGGGCCTGGTTAGTACTTGGATGGGAGACCGCCTGGGAATACCAGGTGCTGTAAGCTTTATATAGTTTACTACCCTAATGTTCTAACCATTCAAATAGCCCAATTTTGGCAGCAGATTTCGCTTACGGCCATACCACCTTGAGAACGCCCGAACTCGTCTTATCTCGGAAGCTAAGCAGGGTCGGGCCTGGTTAGTACTTGGATGGGAGACCGCCTGGGAATACCAGGTGCTGTAAGCTTTATGTAGTTTACTACCCTAATGTTCTAACCATTCAAATAGCCCAATTTTGGCAGCAGATTTCGCTTACGGCCATACCACCTTGAAAACGCCCGAACTCGTCTGATCTCGGAAGCTAAGCAGGGTCGGGCCTGGTTAGTACTTGGATGGGAGACCGCCTGGGAATACCAGGTGCTGTAAGCTTTATTGTTTAAAAAAAAAAAAAAAAAGAGTCAATGAAATGTTTCAAAAATCCTAAATTGTCTTTTTTCCCCCTCAAAATTCCTGAAATAGTCTCTCAGTTTCTTCAGAAAGCCTGAAAGAGTCTCTTTTTTTTCTTCTTCAAATAGCCCAATTTTGGCAGCAGATTTCGCTTACGGCCATACCACCTTGAGAACGCCCGAACTCGTCTGATCTCGGAAGCTAAGCAGGGTCGGGCCTGGTTAGTACTTGGATGGGAGACCGCCTGGGAATACCAGGTGCTGTAAGCTTTATGTAGTTTACTACCCTAATGTTCTAACCATTCAAATAGCCCAATTTTGGCAGCAGATTTCGCTTACGGCCATACCACCTTGAGAACGCCCGAACTCGTCTGATCTCGGAAGCTAAGCAGGGTCGGGCCTGGTTAGTACTTGGATGGGAGACCGCCTGGGAATACCAGGTGCTGTAAGCTTTATGTAGTTTACTACCCTAATGTTCTAACCATTCAAATAGCCCAATTTTGGCAGCAGATTTCGCTTACGGCCATACCACCTTGAGAACGCCCGAACACGTCTGATCTCGGAAGCTAAGCAGGGTCGGGCCTGGTTAGTACTTGGATGGGAGACCGCCTGGGAATACCAGGTGCTGTAAGCTTTATGTAGTTTACTACCCTAATGTTCTAACCATTCAAATAGCCCAATTTTGGCAGCAGATTTCGCTTACGGCCATACCACCTTGAGAACGCCCGAACTCGTCTGATCTCGGAAGCTAAGCAGGGTCGGGCTGGTTAGTACTTGGATGGGAGACCGCCTGGGAATACCAGGTGCTGTAAGCTTTATATAGTTTACTACCCTAATGTTCTAACCATTCAAATAGCCCAATTTTGGCAGCAGATTTAGCTTACGGCCATACCACCTTGAGAACGCCCGAACTCGTCTGATCTCGGAAGCTAAGCAGGGTCGGGCCTGGTTAGTACTTGGATGGGAGACCGCCTGGGAATACCAGGTGCTGTAAGCTTTATGTAGTTTACTACCCTAATGTTCTAACCATTCAAATAGCCCAATTTTGGCAGCAGATTTCGCTTACGGCCATACCACCTTGAGAACGCCCGAACACGTCTGATCTCGGAAGCTAAGCAGGGTCGGGCCTGGTTAGTACTTGGATGGGAGACCGCCTGGGAATACCAGGTGCTGTAAGCTTTATGTAGTTTACTACCCTAATGTTCTAACCATTCAAATAGCCCAATTTTGGCAGCAGATTTCGCTTACGGCCATACCACCTTGAGAACGCCCGAACTCGTCTGATCTCGGAAGCTAAGCAGGGTCGGGCCTGGTTAGTACTTGGATGGGAGACCGCCTGGGAATACCAGGTGCTGTAAGCTTTATGTAGTTTACTACCCTAATGTTCTAACCATTCAAATAGCCCAATTTTGGCAGCAGATTTCGCTTACGGCCATACCACCTTGAGAACGCCCGAACTCATCTGATCTCGGAAGCTAAGCAGGGTCGGGCCTGGTTAGTACTTGGATGGGAGACCGCCTGGGAATACCAGGTGCTGTAAGCTTTATGTAGTTTACTACCCTAATGTTCTAACCATTCAAATAGCCCAATTTTGGCAGGAGATTTCGCTTACGACCATACCACCTTGAGAACGCCCGAACTCGTCTGATCTCGGAAGCTAAGCAGGGTCGGGCCTGGTTAGTACTTGGATGGGAGACCGCCTGGGAATACCAGGTGCTGTAAGCTTTATGTAGTTTACTACCCTAATGTTCTAACCATTCAAATAGCCCAATTTTGGCAGCAGATTTCGCTTACGGCCATACCACCTTGAGAACGCCCGAACTCGTCTGATCTCGGAAGCTAAGCAGGGTCGGGCCTGGTTAGTACTTGGATGGGAGACCGCCTGGGAATACCAGGTGCTGTAAGCTTTATGTAGTTTACTACCCTAATGTTCTAACCATTCAAATAGCCCAATTTTGGCAGCAGATTTCGCTTACGGCCATACCACCTTGAGAACGCCCGAACTCGTCTGATCTCGGAAGCTAAGCAGGGTCGGGCCTGGTTAGTACTTGGATGGGAGACCGCCTGGGAATACCAGGTGCTGTAAGCTTTATGTAGTTTACTACCCTAATGTTCTAACCATTCAAATAGCCCAATTTTGGCAGCAGATTTCGCTTACGGCCATACCACCTTGAGAACGCCCGAACTCGTCTGATCTCGGAAGCTAAGCAGGGTCGGGCCTGGTTAGTACTTGGATGGGAGACCGCCTGGGAATACCAGGTGCTGTAAGCTTTATGTAGTTTACTACCCTAATGTTCTAACCATTCAAATAGCCCAATTTTGGCAGCAGATTTCGCTTACGGCCATACCACCTTGAGAACGCCCGAACTCGTCTGATCTCGGAAGCTAAGCAGGGTCGGG
>NC_142771.1:44730236-44735236 GCF_988280905.1 Pimephales promelas
AGCAACTGGTCACAGAAATAGAAAGAAGGTTAAATTTTTGGAAATTGAGGAATTTAAACTTGAAGGGAAAGGTTTTAATGTTGAACGTTTTAATGGTTTCTAAGCTGTGGTATGTTTTATACGTGTCGGAGATGCCGTTGTGGACAGAAAAGAGGTTGAAGAAATGTTTTCTTGACTTTTTATGGGAGGGGAAGCCAGCGAGAATAGCTTTTAACACGATTTTAGGGGCAGCAGACAAGGGGGGTTTAGGGTTAATGGATGTGGCACAAAGGAAAAATAGCTTGAGAGTGAAAACTGTGAAAAAATATCTACAAGAAGAGGGTAACGCAGAATGGAAAAAGACAATGGAATATTTTTTAAACAAATGTGGGAATTTTAACATGGGGGATGGAATTTTATGGATGAAAACGAAGATTTGGATGACAGAAGGGCTACCAGGTTTTTATAGAGAAATGTTTAGTGCGTGGGGAAAATTTTTAGACAAGGTCGAGTATGATCCACATGGGAGAGAAAACATTTTAAATCAACCTCTGTTCTTAAACAAAAACATTTTAAAGCAAGGTAAAGAAATGTTTTTAAAGAAATGGATGGAAGTGGGGATAACAAGGGTGAGAGATGTGTTATATGAATTCAAAGAAGGCTTTTTACCGACTCAATTTATTGTGGATGCAATGGAGGAGGCAAAAGAGGATTACAGTGAACAAGGAATAATTAACCAATTTGAATTAATTAAAAGTGCAATACCGAAAGAATGGATAAAAAGAATAGAAGGTATGGAAGGGGAGCCAAAAGAGAAATGTATTAATGTGAAATTGGACGGAAAACTGGATGATTTTAAGGAATGTACTGTGAAAATGATTTATTGTTCTTTTAGAGATGATGTTTTTAAAGAGCCGATTGTTAATGCATACTGGATGCAGCATTTCAAAGATTTAAAGAAAGAGAGCATATGGAGAAACATGAAGGGAAGATGTGTGGAAACTAAATTGGAATGTTTGGAGTATTTTATAAGGCATAAAGTTGTTTTTACTGATGCAATTTTAAACAAAATAGGAATTGAGCAAAATGCTATGTGTAAAGTGTGCCAGGAGAAGGAAGAGGGGATTTTACATATGTTTTTATATTGTAAAGAGCTGGAGGAATTTTTAAAGAAATGTAAATGTTTAATTAAGGATTTGACTGAGGAGTGGGATGAAAATGGAATGGAATGGAACAGAGTTGTGATGTTTGGGTGGGGAAAGAAGTGTCAAAACAAAAGTTTTATTAATCTGTGTGTCATGTTAATGAAAAGTGCAATATGGGAGAGAAGAACTGTGGCTAAAAAAGAAAAAATCATGTTGGATGTTTGGAGTGTGTTTAAAAGGAAAGCTGAAGTATATTTTGAAAGATTGTATGTGTATTTTAAAGGTGAAAATATGTTGAATTCTTTTTATGATGTTTTTACACCAAAAGTTGTTTATGTTTTAAAAGATCTACTGTGGAAGCTGCCGGGAGAAGAAGTCTTTTAAATGATGTACAAAAGCTAAAGATATGTAATGTAGAGATGTTTGTTCACATGATGTTTGGAAAATCTGTATTTTTTTAGTGTATTTCATTATTGTATTTTTTATTGTATTTTATTGATTGAAACTTCTTAATAAAAAAAAAAAAAAAAAAAAAAGAACGCCCGAACTCGTCTGATCTCGGAAGCTAAGCAGGGTCGGGCCTGGTTAGTACTTGGATGGGAGACCGCCTGGGAATACCAGGTGCTGTAAGCTTTATGTAGTTTACTACCCTAATGTTCTAACCATTCAAATAGCCCAATTTTGGCAGCAGATTTCGCTTACGGCCATACCACCTTGAGAACGCCCGAACTCGTCTGATCTCGGAAGCTAAGCAGGGTCGGGCCTGGTTAGTACTTGGATGGGAGACCGCCTGGGAATACCAGGTGCTGTAAGCTTTATTGTTTAAAAAAAAAAAAAAAAAAAAAGAGTCAATGAAATGTTTCAAAAATCCTAAATTGTCTTTTTTCCCCTCAAAATTCCTGAAATAGTCTCTCAGTTTCTTCAGAAAGCCTGAAAGAGTCTCTTTTTTTTCTTCTTCAAATAGCCCAATTTTGGCTGCAGATTTCGCTTACGGCCATACCACCTTGAGAACGCCCGAACTCGTCTGATCTCGGAAGCTAAGCAGGGTCGGGCCTGGTTAGTACTTGGATGGGAGACCGCCTGGGAATACCAGGTGCTGTAAGCTTTATGTAGTTTACTACCCTAATGTTCTAACCATTCAAATAGCCCAATTTTGGCAGCAGATTTCGCTTACGGCCATACCACCTTGAGAACGCCCGAACTCGTCTGATCTCGGAAGCTAAGCAGGGTCGGGCCTGGTTAGTACTTGGATGGGAGACCGCCTGGGAATACCAGGTGCTGTAAGCTTTATATAGTTTACTACCCTAATGTTTTAACTATTCAAATAGCCCAATTTTGGCAGCAGATTTCGCTTACGGCCATACCACCTTGAGAACGCCCGAACTCGTCTGATCTCGGAAGCTAAGCAGGGTCGGGCCTGGTTAGTACTTGGATGGGAGACCGCCTGGGAATACCAGGTGCTGTAAGCTTTATATAGTTTACTACCCTAATGTTCTAACCATTCAAATAGCCCAATTTTGGCAGCAGATTTCGCTTACGGCCATACCACCTTGAGAACGCCCGAACTCGTCTGATCTCGGAAGCTAAGCAGGGTCGGGCCTGGTTAGTACTTGGATGGGAGACCGCCTGGGAATACCAGGTGCTGTAAGCTTTATATAGTTTACTACCCTAATGTTTTAACTATTCAAATAGCCCAATTTTGGCAGCAGATTTCGCTTACGGCCATACCACCTTGAGAACGCCCGAACTCGTCTGATCTCGGAAGCTAAGCAGGGTCGGGCCTGGTTAGTACTTGGATGGGAGACCGCCTGGGAATACCAGGTGCTGTAAGCTTTATATAGTTTACTACCCTAATGTTCTAACCATTCAAATAGCCCAATTTTGGCAGCAGATTTCGCTTACGGCCATACCACCTTGAGAACGCCCGAACTCGTCTGATCTCGGAAGCTAAGCAGGGTCGGGCCTGGTTAGTACTTGGATGGGAGACCGCCTGGGAATACCAGGTGCTGTAAGCTTTATATAGTTTACTACCCTAATGTTTTAACTATTCAAATAGCCCAATTTTGGCAGGAGATTTCGCTTACGGCCATACCACCTTGAGAACGCCCGAACTCGTCTGATCTCGGAAGCTAAGCAGGGTCGGGCCTGGTTAGTACTTGGATGGGAGACCGCCTGGGAATACCAGGTGCTGTAAGCTTTATTGTTTAAAAAAAAAAAAAAAAAAAAAGAGTCAATGAAATGTTTCAAAAATCCTAAATTGTCTTTTTTCCCCTCAAAATTCCTGAAATAGTCTCTCAGTTTCTTCAGAAAGCCTGAAAGAGTCTCTTTTTTTTCTTCTTCAAATAGCCCAATTTTGGCTGCAGATTTCGCTTACGGCCATACCACCTTGAGAACGCCCGAACTCGTCTGATCTCGGAAGCTAAGCAGGGTCGGGCCTGGTTAGTACTTGGATGGGAG
This sequence comes from Pimephales promelas, assembly GCF_988280905.1. Lineage (NCBI taxonomy): Eukaryota > Metazoa > Chordata > Actinopteri > Cypriniformes > Leuciscidae > Pimephales > Pimephales promelas. The sequence continues at coordinate 44,733,818 of NC_142771.1, forward strand.
ACCGCCTGGGAATACCAGGTGCTGTAAGCTTTATGTAGTTTACTACCCTAATGTTCTAACCATTCAAATAGCCCAATTTTGGCAGCAGATTTCGCTTACGGCCATACCACCTTGAGAACGCCCGAACTCGTCTGATCTCGGAAGCTAAGCAGGGTCGGGCCTGGTTAGTACTTGGATGGGAGACCGCCTGGGAATACCAGGTGCTGTAAGCTTTATATAGTTTACTACCCTAATGTTTTAACTATTCAAATAGCCCAATTTTGGCAGCAGATTTCGCTTACGGCCATACCACCTTGAGAACGCCCGAACTCGTCTGATCTCGGAAGCTAAGCAGGGTCGGGCCTGGTTAGTACTTGGATGGGAGACCGCCTGGGAATACCAGGTGCTGTAAGCTTTATATAGTTTACTACCCTAATGTTTTAACTATTCAAATAGCCCAATTTTGGCAGCAGATTTCGCTTACGGCCATACCACCTTGAGAACGCCCGAACTCGTCTGATCTCGGAAGCTAAGCAGGGTCGGGCCTGGTTAGTACTTGGATGGGAGACCGCCTGGGAATACCAGGTGCTGTAAGCTTTATTGTTTAAAAAAAAAAAAAAAAAAAAAGAGTCAATGAAATGTTTCAAAAATCCTAAATTGTCTTTTTTCCCCTCAAAATTCCTGAAATAGTCTCTCAGTTTCTTCAGAAAGCCTGAAAGAGTCTCTTTTTTTTCTTCTTCAAATAGCCCAATTTTGGCTGCAGATTTCGCTTACGGCCATACCACCTTGAGAACGCCCGAACTCGTCTGATCTCGGAAGCTAAGCAGGGTCGGGCCTGGTTAGTACTTGGATGGGAGACCGCCTGGGAATACCAGGTGCTGTAAGCTTTATGTAGTTTACTACCCTAATGTTCTAACCATTCAAATAGCCCAATTTTGGCAGCAGATTTCGCTTACGGCCATACCACCTTGAGAACGCCCGAACTCGTCTGATCTCGGAAGCTAAGCAGGGTCGGGCCTGGTTAGTACTTGGATGGGAGACCGCCTGGGAATACCAGGTGCTGTAAGCTTTATGTAGTTTACTACCCTAATGTTCTAACCATTCAAATAGCCCAATTTTGGCAGGAGATTTCGCTTACGACCATACCACCTTGAGAACGCCCGAACTCGTCTGATCTCGGAAGCTAAGCAGGGTCGGGCCTGGTTAGTACTTGGATGGGAGACCGCCTGGGAATACCAGGTGCTGTAAGCTTTATGTAGTTTACTACCCTAATGTTCTAACCATTCAAATAGCCCAATTTTGGCAGCAGATTTCGCTTACGGCCATACCACCTTGAGAACGCCCGAACTCGTCTGATCTCGGAAGCTAAGCAGGGTCGGGCCTGGTTAGTACTTGGATGGGAGACCGCCTGGGAATACCAGGTGCTGTAAACTTTATATA